>NW_028244404.1:0-97322 GCF_964263255.1 Lissotriton vulgaris | reverse complement strand
AATCTTAAGAGCAGTGGCAGCCATCACAGTGAGGACTCTAGAGGGGTACGTGGGCAGCACAGGAATATGTCATGGATTGAGTGATCACCACTCTATTCTCCTTAGTTAGTGGTGGTGGTGAAAGGGCAAGCATGTGTGATGATAGACTGGGAGGGGTAAGAGGAGCAGGCAGGCAAGAAATACGCTGGGCAGCATTACTTTGGGGGCACAAAAGGCAGTACTCAGGTCCTCTAGAGTGGGACCAGCCAGCAGGCGCTCACAAGGAGAGGGCAACGGGAGAAAAGAAAGAAAGAGGGCTACAGGAGGGGGAGAGAGGGAAGGGGGGGGGGGCTAGGCAGGGAAGGTCAAAAAGAAAGACTATGTGGGAAATTGGCCCCGGAAGTGCAATGGATGAGCACACAGCTGTGTAGCATACAAGTTACTTGTCTTTTTTGGGGGAGTCTATTGCCTCTTGCGGGGAAATTGATAATTCATTGTAGGGCAGAGTGGAGAAGTAACAGAAAAAAGATGCGGGGGAACGGAGGCAAAACCGAGATCCCATATAAATGAACAGTACCAGGTGAGTGCAGTACACATAAGCAGTTATAATCGTGAGGGCTGGCGGAGCATCAGAAGGCTTCCTTGTTGTTTGCAGGTGGGGTGGTAAGGCACATGGGTCTGCATGGGGCAGTGCAGGAGGGGCCACAGGCATAGTTAACTCATGCCTATACAAGAATTTCTGAACCGTTTCAACTATGTAAAATATTCCACAACATCCAAAGGAGTCAATGAAAATCTGCATCTGCCACTATCACTCAAAGTAGCACCATCTAGAGTAAATTGAAATTCTAAAACGACAGGAAAACAGCTGCAAACGATGGGCAAATGTTGGGCTGGGTAACAGTGTGCAACATGTCTCTACCTGCCAACTCCATGTCGAATGCCAACAGCCTTCAAAATAACTTCAAAGCTTTTTTGAAAACATTTCTCAACAACCACACTCCAATGAAAATATGCAAGTTGAGGTCAAAACCCTCAGCACCCAGGTACTCTAATGTCTCACTGAAATAAACACTCCATCAAAGGACAAGAAGAAAAGGGAAAAAACCTGAATCCTGATGACCTCATGATGCCAAAGTTCCTCTATACAGGTAGATCATCATATCAGCCAAAGTAAAGTTACGATACCAACACTATCAAAGACTCACCCACAAAATCAGAACATTTTTGAAGCGCTGCTCCAACCCCTCGCCTGACCATCTATCCACCACTCCACAGACAAAGTGTAATTCCATCAACCTCTTCTTCATTGAAAAATAAAAACGATCCAACAGCACATCAATAACACTTAAGGCCTGATTAAATGGTTTTATTTAACACATCTGATAATTATCATATGTGTTAAATAACCTAAACTTTGTTTCATTTCTGCAGGTCAACCCTGCCAAAATTTAACATGGGAAATCATACAATATTTACCATAGCATGTGAATTTTGGTGCAGTAAACACCAAAATCTGCATGTTAGTCCCCATAATCTTGCAAAAGGTGTTATTTATCACACCTGTTCAATAGCATACCCAGTGGTATAGTTGTTTATCAAGGGCGATAAATAACACCTCAACTTGTAATCAGACTTCAGGTTTTGCTGGTCCTCTTCTGCTCATCCCTTTACATAGAATACCACAATGGTCCTTTCAAAGCTCTGCTTCTGACACATCACACTGACATACTCAGCTCGCTCAAAGCCACTTGCTGAGAAGATGATATATTACCATCATCTTTCATCAAAGTTCTCTTTAGGTAAGCTCGCTACTGTCTACTCTCCTTTGTCAACCTCTCCCTTAGTCAAGCCATCTTCCCAGAATCTCTAAAGACCGGCCCAATCCTCCCTCTCCTAAAGAAACCTACATTATACCCTAATGAACTCGCCAACTACCAACCCATCACTTACTTACACTTCATCAGCAAGATCATTGACAAAGCAATATATACGTTCAATTATACCCGGATGACTATCAATCTGGCTTCAAATCATGCTGCAACACAGAGGCTGTTACCTAACACATCGTAAACAAAGCCTTTCTGACCATAGATGAAAATGACCCCGCCTAAAGATATTGCTAGACCTCTCAGCTGCCTTCGAGCCACTTGAGCATCCAACCTGCATCCATATGATAGAGTCTCAAGTGAGATTCACTGGAAATGTACTTTCCTGGTACTCCTCCTTTTCCAATCACCATCAAATTGTTCATATGGCAACCACCAGTTCCCATAAGATTCCTATGACCTACAGAGTCCCGTAAGGTTCCGTATTGTCTCCTGTCATCTTCCGCCTTCACTTGGGGGACTACTCACAGATAAGAGCATCAAGATCCACCGATATGCAGATGATGCAGAAGTACCTGAAATTCACCTGTGCTCCAGAAATCCAATGCCTCAAACAGTGCCAGCACCTCACAAGTCTTGGATGTCTAGCGTTTACCTGAAGTTCAACCCAACTGAGGCAGAATACTTGTTATTTGCCAAGTACAACAAGCAACAAATAGTACAAACCATGCTCAATTACATAAACCTTGATAGCTTCAAACCCTAACTTTCACAGAATTCCAAGTCACTTGGATGCACCTTGGATACCAATCTCACCCTCAAGGAGCAAATTGCTGAAAAACACAGAAACTGCTTAGTACTAGCTATCTATTATAAAGAAAGTCAAACCTTTTCTTCCAGAAAGCTACTTCAGATCTTCTGTTCGGGCACACATACTCTTGCATCTGGTTGGTGGTAAAACCTTGCTCCATGGCTTCCCAGACACTTGACTGGGACCCTTTAAGGGTGTCCTGTGTGCCACAGCATATCTCATCCTGGACCAGAATAAATATGATCACATTACCCCAACCTAATGGAACTCTGTTGGGTAACCTTGCCGGCCTACTCCATCTTCAAAGAGAGGTCAATCATTTACAAAGCCGTCACAACCAGCAACCCTAATAAGATTGCTGATAAGCTCACCATATTGGGTGGTTTTTAGCACATCTGCAGTCACGCCATCGTCAGACTGGAGACAAAGAAGCATAAAAAGGAAAAAACAAGGCAGCAAAGCCTTTTCCATCTCTGCACCCAGGATATGAAGCAACTTCTCCGTTTGCATAAGGACCAACCCAATGCTGCACCAATTTAGAACAGAATGGAAGACACCCTTCTTTAGATGACATTCCATCACAATTCAGTAGCAAACCAATTACCAGACAGAAGATCCAAAGAAAAACGTTGTTAACATCAACATGCTGTTTTCCTCATACACAATAGTTCTTTTTTTTTTTTTTGTCCTCATAACCACCATATAGACAAAGTACCAAAAAGGAATTTACAAAAACAGCTGTCTCAGTTTATTTCGTAAACTGGAAGGGACTCGAGTCTTCTGGGGGCCATTTTTCCCTCAGCTGTCATCTGCATTCCAGGTAGGCACAAAGTCAATGATTTACCGGTCTGCGGCAAACCTTGGGGTAATTTAGCAGCCAAATGGGGCCGGGCATTAACCGGTTAGCGGCTGTTCCATAGGTACAAAATATTTAAGTACACTAGGAGATCAATCATAGGACCCGGGGAAAAAAAAAACCTGGATAAATCAATGAAGCCAAGAAAGTAAATACCAAAAAGCCCTTTTGCTATGATTGCCGTATCTAGCCAAATCCATACGGGAGGTCTGCAAAACTGAAGATTGCCAATCCCTAAATGTAGGGGGTGAAGAGTATTTCCATTTTCTGCATATCTCCCTTCTTGCAAGCAGCATAGAATAGAATACTAGAAACTTAGCTGGATTTTGTAGACCTTCTGATACCCCAAATATCACTAAAGGCAGATCTATGATAACCAGGCTACCCAATGATTCTGAAAGGTAGTTTCTGATGTCGTCCCAGTATGTGATTAATAGTGGGCATTCAAAAAACATATGTGTGTCTGATGCAGCCGTCAACCCACATCTAGCACAAGACACTAGCTCTCCTCCTACGAACTTAGATAACCTAAGAGGGGAATTATATGCCCTATGGAGGGTAAAGATATGGTTTCTGCAAAGCCAGGATGGTTTAACGATCTTCCACAAAAGTTTAAAAGAAGTTATCCAAAGATTTTGTAAGTTTTGATCCATCACAACTGAGCCCCATGTTGACTCTGGTTGAATAAAGTCTCCCTCCGACTCCTCCAGGATAAAGTTATACCATTTAGATACTTCTTTTTTTACAGGCTCACAGACTACCAAATCAGAAACCAATTGACTGTGCCCTCCAAGTTTAAGTTTGTTCCTATTAGCTGTAGAGGTTTTATAGGCCACAGTCCACCTATGAATCTGTAGGTATTTAAATTTTGAAAGATTGGGGCCAACCTTAGCTTGCAAGAGTTCCCATGAAAGTAAATCCCCCTCGAAGAAGAGGTCTCCCCAGACTTCAAGACCTGCCTGTCTGAGAGGGATAGCTAGGGTATCATCAAGAAAGGTAGGATTTTCAGGCCGCCCCCACAACAGTGTTTTTTCACAAAAATAATTTAGTTTTATAAATTTCGTGACTTCAGCCCAAGTTTTAGCCATACCTTGTAAGACCTTCAGTTTAATTTTTTTAAAGAACTTAGGATTACCAAACTTAAAAAGAAAACCAGAACAATTATTATTTTCCCCATCCAGCATAGCCGCGTACATAAGGCCTACCCCAGAGCCTAAAGGAACCTTCAGCAACATTCGAGAATGGGATAATTGAAAGGCCCATGCATACATTTTTAGATCTGGTGCCGCTAAACCACCCCTGTCGCGTCGCCATCTTAATATTTTCCAAGCAATACGTGGAAGATGGTTATTCCAAATAAAGGAGTAGATGTTGGATTGGAATTTAGTTAAGATAGTATGACTAAAATATAAAGGAATGGTATTAAATAAAAAGGACATTTTAGGAAGAATGGAAATTTGTATAAGATTAACTCTACCAAGTAATGAGAGGGGCCAATGTGTCCATGATTGGAGAAGTTTGCGGCACTCTTTAAGAACTGAAGATAGATTTACTTGGACAAGTTTATTAATATCCTTAACTATCGTCAAGCCTAGATATCGCAGTGAATTGCCTACTTGCAACTCGGTTACAGCATTGTCATCATTCCATATAAGCATTTCCGTCTTCACGGCATTAATCTCATAGCCCGAAATTTGTCCAAATGCGTTAGCCAGTTTCAAGATTGCCGGAAGAGCAGTGGAGACTTCTGATGTTAATATTAGCACGTCATCGGCGTATAATGCTACTTTCCTCATCCAACCTTGATAGTAAAAAGGTTTAATGGCGGCCTCCTCCCTTAGATGTTGCGCAAAGGGCTCAATGTAAAAATCAAAAAGCAAGGGAGAGAGCGGGCACCCCTGCCGGGTGTCCCTAGAGATGGAAAAAGGGCTCGACAGGTCACCATTAACGAGGAGACAAGCAGATGGATTATTATACAGGAGACCTATCACCTTGCGGAACCTTTCCCCCACTCCAAACTTAGTCAAGGCCTCCGACAGGTATCCCCAATTAACTCTGTCGAAAGCCTTGGTTGCGTCTAGCGTAAGGGTGGCCAATGGTAGGTTATTTGTTGTTGCCATATCTATGGCTCCAATCAGATCATAGGTTAGTTAGTTGTCTCCCTTTCAAAAACCCTTTTTGATCTGAATGAAGGACCGAAGGGGCGATAGAGGCCAGTCTAGTTGATAAAACTGTGGTAAAGATTTTATAATCCACATTCAAAATGGAAATTGGCATATAAGAGCCACAGGCCTCCTTAGGTTTACCAGGTTTTAAAATAAGGGTGATCGAGACATTATCCCATGATGTCGGAGGGGATACTCATTCTACAAGGATTTGGTTGAACAAAATCGTGAGGAAGGGAACAATTTCTGATTCCAGGATTTTATATAGTTCGGATGGCAGCCCATCCGGTCCGGAAGCCTTTCCTTTCTTACTCTTCCTAATGGCTGATCTCACCTCTTCCTCTGTGATGGGATTATCCAAGTGTTGTGATTGCTCCAGAGAAAAAGAGGGTAAAGTGATGTTATTCAACCAGCTCTTAATGGCCTCAGATGTGATAATCTTGTCTTCCTGATATATCTCTTGGAAGAATTCCCTAAAAGCTGTCCTAATTTCATCATCTGTGGTAAAGATGTTATTTCCTACTTTTATGGATGCTATGTTGTTCCGGACCTGGTCTACTTTGGTCTTCCAAGCCAGTAATCTACCAGCACCTTCACTATATTCAAAATGGGCCAGCTTGCTGGCTTCCCATCTTTGTTGAACTCTCAAGTTTAATGTTGATGCAAGGTTTCCTCTTAAAATCAGCAGTTGATTTAAAAGAGGGTCTAACATAGACCCTGAGGCTGCGCTGTTGATATCAATATCGTGTTGAACACGGGCCATTTCTGCTTCAATAGAGGACATATTTTTATTGTAACTTTTCCTACGATAGGCAACTTCGGCAGTTATAAGCCGTCTTAAAGTAGCCTTATAAGAGTCCCAGATAATTCTGTGTGAAGCGGAACCATTATTTGATAGGAAAAAGTTCTGTGCCTCCAACTTGAGATATGAGATATCTTCGTCATTGGTGAGGAATGAACGATCAAAAGACCATGTATTTGATGGTTTCTTACAACGGAGACATAATTCCAGTTTAATCGCTGAACGGTCGGAAAGATGAGAGGGAAGGTAGTCTATTGTGTTAACAGAGTCAGCCAGTCTTTGAGTTATTAGAATAAAGTCTATCCTTGACTTATGATGATATTTGAGATTTCGAAAAGAAACCCCATGTTGTTGGCCCGACCTTTGTCGCCAGATATCAATAAAACCATATTGCCTCATAGCATCCAGTAAAAAGGATCTAGTCTTAGACAAGACCAAAGATCTATTATTGGGAGACTTGTCCAGAACAGGGTCCAACACGATATTAAAATCGCCGGCCAATATTATAGGTCCTGAGACATTTAGTAACTGCGTGAAAACAGTTTCCAAACTAGATGGATCGTCTTGGTTCGGACCATATAAACCGACGATGGTGGCTGAGAACCCAGCCATGAGAATTGAGGCCATGGCCCACCTACCAGCAGAATCAACAGCCTGCCAGGTCAACTTGGCTTTAGCTTTTTTCTTAAAAATAATCGCAACCCCTCTAGTGTGAGATGTCTGGGTAGTGGTAACGACAAAGTCAACCCATCTGTTCTTTTTAGTCAATGTGATCAATTCGCTATGTGTTAAGTGGGTTTCCTGCAACACAATGACCTGCACATCCAAATCTCTCAAATATTGTAAGATTCTATTAGCTCGAGGGTTGATGCGCAGGCCATTGACGTTCCAGGAAAAAAGACCAATGCTACTCATCTCACATCCAAAATTCCAAAGCAAGTAAAAATACTATTCCATACAAGAATATTTAAGTACACCATCATATCTTCCTTACAACAATTGTAAATAATATACAGATTACCATTCCCAAGAATGCTGATTAGGTTATTGAGGATTTTTTTATATTTTTGCCACCCCTTTGCAGTCACCCACCCTTGGTGTGTGCCCCTCCCCCCGTGAAGAACCCTTACAATATCTAACCGGAACATTGTCCAGTAGATAGTGTCCCATCGGTTGACCTCCAGCAGGAAAAAACAGCCGCCTAATTTAAAGTGAGTCAGAAAAAAGTGAAGAATATTACAGAGAAGAAGAAAGAGAATAGCTAAGACTATGATTATGTGATCTAGTGCATTGGATTAGGAGGGGGAACTCAAATATCAACCTCTAACTTTCTCAGATCAAAAAAGGGAGAATTAAATAGATGGTTTTTTTTGATATTTTAAAGGGATCTATTATTTCTTAGAAGTGCCCTTACCCAGATCCATTAATAGCTCATCAGCTGCTTGTACCGACCGGATGTTAAACATCTTGTTATTATGCATTACCCTAAGAGCTGCCGGAAACATGAGCTGAGCCGTTGCACCCAGTTTCCTAAATGCATCTAGGCGTCTCCCAAATTCCCATTGCTTTTCAAGAGTCACCCTAGAGAGGTCCGATCTAATCAGAAAGGTGAATCCCTTCCCAGCCAAGGATTTTTGTTTCAAGACCAAATTTAAGATGCGCTCTTTTAAGGTATAGGTGTGAAAATTTACCAGAATTTTACGAGGCTTCGGCCTCTGAGGATTCAATTTAAAGGGATCCCTGTGAATCCTTTGAATGTCAGCCAGCAATTCTGCTATGGTATGATCCAAATTCAGTGATTCCTTCAGTAAGGAGACAATATATTGTTTAATGTCTGACCCCTCAGATCCTTCAGGAACATTCAAAATACGAATGTTCCCCCGCCTCAGGTTATTTTCAAGAATCTCCATCCTCTCGCTGAGAGCGAGATCTTCCTTTGTGAGTTTTTGAATATCCACTTTCGCTTGGTCCAAATAGATTGAGTGGACACCAACCGTTTCCTCTAAAACTCCAGTCCTTATTGTTAGTCCATCAATTTTGTTGTCTAATGTTTCACAGTAGTTTCTGAACCCTGCTTGATTAGCGGATGATTCCGCAAATCCCTTCCTTATCTCCAAGGTAAGAGCTGAAAACATCTCTAAAACCGAGGCTGCCATCATCGGTGAAGGAGAAGGGGGAGAGGGCGGCAATAATGAGTTGGGATTAGGTAGGGTAGGAGCTGAAGAGGTTTCCATATCTAAGCCCCCGGATGCTTCTCCTAGCCCAAAAGAATCTGACTCGCCAGCCTCCGTGGTCGACTCTGTAGTTAAGATTAAGGGTGAATTCTGCTCCGTCGCTAATGGAAGTTTTAGCAGAGATTGCGTGGACTGCACAGACAACATAGGTTGCACAGACTGTTGCTTTCCTAAAACCGTGACTGGCACACTTTCGACAGTTTGACTACAGCTCTTATCAACCTCATCATCCACGTCCAGCGGCGAGGTTTCTGCTAGTACTGATGGTTGGCAATAAGAGGAGGAGCTGGCCTCTGAAATCGATGCCATATCTGAATCTACAATCTCTTCGGAGAAATGCAAGATCTGGGGAACAACTTTGAAGTAGGAGCGAAGTGAAGGAGTAATTCTTGAGCTTGTAGGAATCACTGCTTTAGAAACTGTAACCTTCGCCTTAACTTTACTCTTTGCCGTAGTATTTTTTGACTTAAGTTCTGTATTCAAAAAAGAGGATTTTTTCTTATGTGGTATATTGGGCCCTTTCCCTTTTCCAATCTCTGTGGTTCCCTCCGGGACTCCGTTTTTCTTTTTTCGCCCGCGCCCCCAGCTTTTTTTGGCTCCCCCTCTGGGGGTAATGGGTGAGGTGTTAGAAGACTTGGAGATGTAGGGAGTATTTATTGTAGGAGAAGCCGGCAGGCCGTCCTCAACACAGGCAGTGTAAGGTAAGGTGGCAGGTTTAGCCACTACTTGAGATAAAACACAATAGTTCATACAAGTCCTCAGATTCTGTCTGCAGACATCTCCAAGTTCAGGTCCAACCTCTTATGCTTGTGTGTTAAGAGCACTCTTCACTTGTCCCCAACCAGGTTTTGTGGACACCCATCTCCAGTGTGCCAACACAGCTTAATTTGTAAAACAAAAACAAAAAAGTATTTGCAGACACCCAATATTTTTCTTAAGGGATTGTCCCCCACTTCCTCCCACTGACACACTGCACGTACCCCACTGGCACTGCCGTAGCCTGCATAGTCACTGCCCAAAGCTGGATTTCAGCAAGCAAAATAGTGGGGGCTGCCTTCCACAATGATCATTTTCTGAGATGCACTGTTGAGTCCAATAGTATATCTTAGAACTCAATTTACACTTACACTTTGTAAAAAATATATATGCTGTCAAGTATACACACACATACATACATACATACATATGCATATAATCTCTGAAAAAAACATAGGTTAGCATTTAAAAAACAGAAATTCACAGAAAAAACATAGGTTTCACGGGTGTTATAGTTATCTGGATGTTTCACTCGTACAAAACCATAGAAGTTCCTCTGTTATAGTTAGATCTGCTAACTATAACTCACACACCCGCAATGCACTGATGATGATGTCACATACTACATCATTCATGACAGGGTCAGTGACATCACTGATGACATCACTGATGAAATCTCAAATTACATCACTGATGACATCATCTAGTGAATGTGGTTTAGTTTAAAATTTAAATATGTATTTTAAATATATATCAATCTGTATTGAAGATTGAGTGGATATTTAACTGTCTGAATGGAAGATTTAGTAGCTGTCTGACTGTCTGTTTAAGTGAGTAATTAAAAGTGTCTCACTTAATACATGGATTAGTAACTAAACTATGTGAATGTGTGCATCACTGTCTCTGTTGTTGTATAACATGCTGCATTAGTTGGTCACTAACTACATAAGTGTGTATATTAGTTATTGATTAGTTGGGTGAGTATTTGTATGGGACACTGACTTTGTGTGTGGTTGGATGGGGTGTGTGTAACTCTATGCGTAGATGTGTGAATGGTTGCTTGACTAGGTTTATAGGTTGAAGAGTGCATGTGGAAACAGTTGTTTGGCTGACTGAGTGTATTTATTTGTGTGTTGTTGAGCGAATATATGTTTAAGTTGTACATCTTCAACAAAGTAAAAAACTAAAAGGCATTGTATGTGAGAGGTGGTATATATAAATAAGTATATATAAGAGTCAGTGATTGTGAGAGTAACTATATGAATGAGTGTATAATTGTAATGGTAATTCTTTAACATATGAACTATGAGTTACTATAGTTTGAATAAATGAGGGGTTGTGTGTATAATTGTGTAAGTGAGTAAATGTAAGTGTGATTAATTTTTATCATGAGTGACTAGTATGACTGCATAACCGACTAAGATAACTGCTGATGTATCAATGTCTATATATGTGTATAAGTGTATTTGATAGTGTTCTAATAATTAGTGACTGCATGTATAAGTGATTCTGTTGTTGAATTGGTAGTAGGTGTGTAGACTTAGGAATCAGTGAGTGGGGATGTAGTAACTGGTATTGGTGTGTCAATGGTTTCAAATATGGTACTCTGTATTTTACATTGAGTGATGAAAGGTTAGACTAGTCTATGATGTGGTTTATCAGATTGTCACGTGGATGATGTCATCAGTGATATCATCAGTGATGTCATTTGAGATGTCATCAGTGATGTCATCAGTGATGTCACTGACCATGTCATGAATGATGTAATATGTAATATGTGACATGTGTGACATCATCAGCACTGCATTGCGGGTGCGCGAGTTATAGTTAGCAGAACTAACTATAACGGAGGAATTTCTATGGTTTTGTACGAGTGAAATGTCCAGCTAACTATAACACTCCTGAAACCCATGTTTTTTTCAGTGAATTTCTAAGGTTTTTTAAATGCTAATTTCTAACTATAACGTCTCTGAAACATATGGTTTTTTCAGTGAACTTCAAAGGTGTTTTAAATGCTAGTTTTTAAGCGTAATAGTAGTTATACCTATTTTTTTTACTGATTTGCTACAATTTTTTAGCTGTTTATTTATGAATATTTTATTCAGTAAATAACATTATATATTTTTCAGAAAATTGCAAAAAATAAAAAAAATCCAAACTGAAATATTGTTTAATTTTTCCAATTTTTTAAAAATATGTTAATATTATTTTCTTACATTCCAATTTTTTTCAGAGTCACACACCCAAAGCGTACACATCACGGTGGGGGGCGCGGATTCTAGCCGTCATTTTAGAAAAGTCGTGAAGGATCCGCGTACGGTGTGCGACAGCTGCGTGTTTTTCAGTTACATCATATACATTTAGGATTACGTGATGTGCGAGATTGGTATGCGACGAATCCGTGACTCCTGCTCCCACGCATTTGAGACATATGCGCATTACGGTACGCTACACTTGCGCTGTGGCGGGTCCCGAGTGACGTTATATACGTGCTGGGGTAAGCTGGGTGCGCGACTCCCGCAACATTTTTTTATCTTCTAAAATGATATGTATGTGTCTTTAATATACATATTAGGGCAAGAGATTATCTAAGATATTCCTAAAAATAATATATTTGTATTTATAATAAACTTATATTATTTTTTAATATATTTTCGCGAAGTCGCGTCGAGTGCGCAAATCCCATGTGACCTAAAAAACAAAAGATTTCATTGGTTTATAACATTTCCTACTGTGACTATTGAAGGACCCCACCCATTGTAATCATTCTTGTTGGAGCATCTTTAGAGAGACATCTCTTTTCCTACAAGAACCCTTTTTGCTTGTTTTTTTTGGTGTTTTTCAACAAATATCAAATAAAATGGCATCTGGACAGCAGCAACAGCAGGAGGAAGTATCTTCTGAAGAAGAATTCTTGCAGGAGGCACCACGTCCACAGAGGCCGGAATCTGTAGTGTGAAAAATCTTCACTTTTCCACCTAGAGAGAAGAAATTAAATGCGAGAAAGGTGACGTGCAAAATTTGTGACCGAGTCCTGTCAAGAGGTAGTTAATAAAAATAGTCTTGTGGCACTGCTTCTATGTACAAGCATCTCCGGACCACACATTCTCTCAATCTTGCTTGGGAGGAAATGAGGCGAGCTGCTTTGAACCCCTCACTTGCTGTGGCAAGTATGTCTGGAGCGTCCTCAGGAACACCTGCAATGGACATTAGGCCAGAATTTGCTCTTCTCGAGCAACACTGCGTGAAGTTTTAGAAACTTGTATGCTTCGGTGAGCAGTCGTTGGATGCAGTTTCTGCTGCGCAACGCAACCATTGTTAATTTTGTTGTTGTTGTTTTTGGAATGATAAGTAATTCCAAAAGTTTCCTGTTTTATTTGTTGGTTTTTTTTCTTTCTTTTTTTTAATTAAAAACCCCAAAAATCCAACATTGTTCAAAAAGTTAAATAAAAAATACAAAAGAAAAAAGAAGTAAAAAAAAGTTCTTATTAGAACTACCTTATCTGGTTAAATAAAGAACTATAATAGCAGGGTAATGTGTGAAAGTTTGGTTGAATATATGTTAACAGCATCATTGACTAAATGAATGCATTAGTAGTGTATAGTGAATTTATAGGTGAAGATTTATGAGGAAGTACTGCAGCGCGATACAGCAAGCTCTTTAGCTGCACTGCACTGTGGCACTTCCGAAGCACAGGGATGTGACATATGTCCATAAATATGTTGCAAATCTGTGCTTCCCTCTGCACTGCTGCACAAACTGCAGCCATGCAGTGACACAGGCATCCTTGCACCATGGTGCAAGGATGTCTGTGACGTGCAGAGATTGTTTTTCTCATAAATCTGGAGATATGTCTTGTTCTATGGGTGTTGCGTGGAAACACCCACAGCAACATCTATGAAACGCCCCTTGAGTGCAAAGTTCTGTGTATGAAGGGGTCGTATTTACAAGGAGAGGAAAAACCATACAGGTGACGTACTGGTGGTGCAAGGTGCTTGTAAATCTGCCCCATAAGTGCTTAGGTATTGGCAGACTGATACAATAAGAACATAGTGCTGGATGGGTGATTGAAGAGTTGCATGAGACTGACAGGAGGTATCCTCCGCTGCATGGGTATTACTTCAGTATTTAATGGAGTGGACCAATATTATGTATCTGCTTAGAGATTTTAGGGATTATGCACAGAATATTTTATGTGTACTTGTTTCGGTGCCTAGGCCATTTTATCAGAATACCACTAGTAACTGGAATGATGACAGTGCTGCAAACAGAGTGAACACTTAATTTATAAGTGCTAACGTATTGGTGGAGTGATAGGATAAGTAGATAGTGGTAGATACGTGATTAAAGAAGTGCATGGGACAGACTGGGCGATTCCTACACTGCATGAGTACTAACTGGGTATTTAGAAGAGTGTATCAATAGTATGTAGCTAATTAGAGGTCTGCTTGGACAGTGCCCAAAATATTATAGTTGTACTTGTGTTAGTAGCTAGGCCATTCCATCAGTTCATGACTAGTATCTATAATAATTATAGTATTACAAACAGAGTGTATAGTGAATTTATAAGTGCTTAGGTATTGGTGGAGTACTAGAATAAGTAGATACTGCTGAATGGGTGATTGGAGAAATGCGTGGGACATTCAGGAGGATTTCTACACAACATAGGTGCTAACTGGGTATTTAGAAGAGGGTATCAATAGTTTGTAGCTGGTTAGAGGTGTGCATGCATAGTGTACAAAATATTGTACCTGCACTTGTGTTAGTGACTATGCCATTCCTTAAGTATACGACTAATAACTGGAGTAATTTCAGTGTTGCAAAGAAAGCGCGTGCTGAATTTATAAGTGCTTAGGTATTGGTGGAGTGATATGATACGTAGATAGTGCTGGATGGGTAAATGGAGAAGTGCATGGGACAGACGGAAGGATTCCTAGACTGCATAGGCACTAACTGGGTATTTAGAAGAGCGTATCAATAGTATGTAGCTGGTTAGAGGTCTGCATGCATAGTGTACAGAATACTGTAGCTGTACTAGTATTGGTGTGTCTATGGTTTTAAGAATGGTAGTCTGTATTTTAGGGTGTGAGGAGGTGCATCAGATGATCACGTGGATGATGTCATCAGTGATGTCATTTGAGATGTCATCAGTGATGTCATCAGTGATGTCACTGACCATGTCATGAGTGATGTAATATGTGACATCATCAGCAGTGCATTGCGGGGGCGCGAGTTATAGTTAGCACAACTAACTATAACAGCCAAATTTCTCTTGTTTTGTACGAGTAAAATGTCCAACTATGTATGACGTCCATGAAACCTGTGGTTTTTTCAGTGAATTTCTGAGGTTTTTAAAATGCTAATCTCTAACTATAATGTCCCTGAAACTTATAGTTTTTTCAGTGAATTTTATATATATGTATTTAATCTCCTCTCACTCTTACAAGGAGGGAATCAGCACTCGGGTTGTAGTTTGGAAGTATTTACTCTGCAAAGGACGTGATCCACGCGTTTCGGCTCGTCCAAACCTTGATAACAAAACAAGACGTCATTGTAGCATCCTTATTTAAATGTACAAATGCCTAAATTTGCCAACATTAACAAAGGACTGCATATTACTTTACTCCAAAAAGCTGGCGGCCATATTGGCCTGGTCACAATGTGAAAATTCAGGAATTGATACAATAAAGAGAATAAAACAAGTGTTAATATGCATACAATGTCATTTCAGCATATCTTGCCCCGTGACCGCCATACCTGTATGTTCGTTAACATGACTTATTCATAATAAACATACTTAGGATTGCAAACATCAACATAAACAATGGACTACACATTACTTTAAAGTGAAAGGCTATCGGCCATATTAATCTGGGCACGTTGCATATTATAATGGTTCTTACACGAAAGCAAAAAACAAGGGGTGTTAATATACACACACTATCCCTACATAAAGTTCTAGCGATTATAGTTCCATTACATTCACAGCTCATTTGAGATGTCATGAGTGATGTCATGAGTGATGTAACTGACCATGTTATGAATGATGTAATGTTTGAGGTCATTAGCAGTACATAGCAGGGGGCGTAAGTTATAGTTAGCCCAGGTAACTATAACTGCTGAATTTCACTGGTTGTGTTTGAGTGAAATCTAAGTCTAACTATACTGTCCCTGTAATCTTTGTTTTTTCAGCAAATTTCTAGTTTTTTATTTAACGTTAAGTAAGATGCATATCACAATGGATGGTAGGGGGTTAGAAGCAGGGCCTGGCATTGTGCTGCCTCCACCCAAGCTGGCTGCTCCTGCCGTCCCTCCTCCTAGCCATCCATTGTCCAAGTCCATGTCCCTGCTCACTTGTTACAGCCCTGTGTGGCTGTTGTTCTGCCACTGACCTTCCCGCCATCTCTGAACAGTTAGCTTGCTGCCCCATCCAACTCCACCCTATCCTCTGTTGTCCGAATCCATGGACTAGCCTCCTCCCTCCTGCCATGCATGGTCTGATGTGCTGCCACTGCCCTCCATTTAGCATGATGTACCAGTCCACTCCTGTCCTCTATTGCCCAATTCTATGGCCCATCGTCGACCTCCTACTTAGCCTCTGTGCCTAGCTTGCTGCCCCTATTCTCCTTCCCCCAGCCCTCCGATGTCTGTGAGCATGCCCCTGCTCCATCCTTTATGCCCACCATGTTCCATGTACCTGCCACTCCTTTCTACTCTGAGTGTTCTGTTGAGCTGCCACTGCCCTCCCACCTGCCTAGCATTGTCAGATGACTGTAACCTGTCCCTGCCACCTCCAATCTGCCTGTCCACATTCCATGCTCCTATCCCCTTCCTCATGCCCCCCTTGGTCCATTTTACTGCCACACCCTTCTGCCCTCCCTAGTGTGTTGTGCTGAAACTGCTCCTCCTGCCTGCCCCGCGTGGTCTGTTGTGAGAGCCCTTCCCCTGAACTCTCTTGCCTGGGCTCAGGTCCTGACCCTCCCTTCTATCCTCCATAGTACTTTGTGCATGCCCCTGCACCCTCCTTCTTGCCCATCATAGCCATTGTGCTGCCACTAACCCTCCCACTTGCCATGCATGATCTTCTGTGCTGCCACGGCCCCTCCCACCTTCCCTATGTGGTCGGCTAGCTGCCCCTGACCCCCTCCCACCTTCCCTCCATGGTCAGTGTGTATGTCATTATAGTCTCACTGTTGCTCTCCATGGTGTGTCTTGCTTCTAGTGCCCATCCTGCTTGACCTCCATGGTCATCTTGCTGCTCCTGCCCTGCCCCCTTGCCCCCAACCCTCTGTTTCCATGTGCAGACCTCTATTCCCTCACTCCTGGCTTGTCTGTTGCATTGCAATGCCCCTGATCCATCTCTCCTGCCCTTTATGGTCCGTTATGCTGCAGATTTCTCTCCTATCTGTCCATTATGGTCAGCTAGCTACCATTGCCTCTTTCCCCTCTGTTCACTGTTGTCCATGTGCATGGTCCTGTCCCCTCCCTATTGCTTTCTATAGATTGTTGTGCTGCACTCCCATCCCACATGCCCTGTGTGGTGTATTGTGCTGCTACAAACCCTGATGCCTGCCCTGTATGGTCAGTTTGGTGCACCTCTTCATGTCCCTCCTGTCCTCTGTTATCAGAGTCCATGTCACTACCCAAATTCCTCCTGCCACCACGGACGTCTGCTGCTGGCATTAAAAGTGCATGTTTCAGTCTGCATGTCAGAATTTTTTAATGAAATAGAAGAGGATTTGAGAAGTCACTCAAAATTTGCCCTCATTTTTCTTTCTTTAGCACTAATCATGATTTCTATGGCAAAATGAACCCCCTCATTGTGTTCCTTTTTAAATTAAATGTTTTAAGTGTTGCCAGTTTATTCCAATAAAGATGGCTTCAGGTGTGCCATACTTTTGTCATAAGTAAGACAGCAAGTGCTCTAGTAGTTCTTAAGAACACTCTGGGACATTCTGTCATTGAGCAATACTTGGGCTACATCTGGATGATATTTGTGCTACATTTGGGCTCATTTGTCTCTGGTGGCCACCTTGGGAGACTTATTTGTTATGAAGTTTCCTAATTTCCTCATTTACTGTAGTCTCCTCAGTAGGAAATACTTTCAGTTTTTTACTTGGTCCCATCAAGAAGGCATTCAGATGTGTCACACATTTGCCATAAATTCTGAATGTTAGCACTCTAGTTGCTCATTAGATCACTGTAGTAAAGCTACTGCTCACCAGGGAAGTCTGCTACTGGTATTCAAAGTGCATGTTTCAGTCTGCATGTTAGACTTTTTTAATGAAATAGAAGAGGATTTGAGAAGTCAAAATGTGCCCTAATTTTTCTTTCTGCAGCACCTATCATAATTTCTATGGCAAAATGAACCCCCTCATGTTGTTCTTTTTTACATTAAATGTTTTAAGAGTTACCACTTTATTCCAATCAAGGTGGCTTCAGGTGTGCAATATGTTTGTCATAAGTAGGACTGTTAGCGCTCTAGTTGTTCTTTAGAACACTCTGGGAAGCTGCAGTAGAGCACAAAGGAATCAACTGACAGTCTCTGCCCATGTTGGATGTACATGTTTTTCTGAGAATGTCAGACTTCGTTCTCACATGACGGAGAAAGATAATGTGAATTTACAGAAAATATGCACTCAGTTTATCTTATAGATAGAAACCTCTGTGGGAAATCTCCTAATAACTGCAATGCTTTTTAATGAGGTGCTATCAATTATATTGGTCCCAAGATGGCTGCAAACACTTCTTGGATGAAGTGCTGACAGTAAATCAGATCTCACGATGAGATGTGTGGTTAGTCTCCACCCAGATATACATATTTCTTTTTCTATTAATATTTGAAAAAGTACTGAACGAATTTACACCATTTAACAAAAATGGCTCTTTCTGAACCAAGGGCTACCTTTTGCCAGATTTAGTGAAATTCCGTTCAGCAGTTCGGGCTGTAGCTGTGTCTAAAGTTTCCTATGGAAAATTGCATGGAGAAAACACGTTTTTGGCCTCCCCTTTTTTCTCAGACCCCGCTTGCTGAATCACCCCGAACCTTTCAATATAGGAGCGGACCGTAGCGGGACATAAGTTTTGAAAATTAGGACTAGATTCGTCAGTCGGCGCAAAGGTTATTGGGAATAGAATGTTACGATTTTCTTATGGTAACTCGGTCCTAACAATAACTACCTACTGGCGACCACCAGTAGGTAATATAAGGCTATTCACCAAAATGCGTCGGTCAATTCATATAGATGGAATGTAGACTGTGCAAATTTGCCTTGACAAAGATTGTAACAATTTAATAAAGAGTATTAAAAACTCACCAGGAAAAAATATATATATATATATATAAAAAAAAAAATATATATATATATATATATATATATATATATATATATATATATATATATATATATATATATATATATATATATATATATATATATATATATATATATATATATATATATATATATATATATATATATATATATATATATATATATAAATATATCCAAAGAACCTCTTTCACATGAAAGAAAGCAGAGACCATAGCAGGGGAAAACCAAGGAAGCTATTTATTCACAAGATTTGGCGAATGCTTTTCGGCATGTATAAGACTTCTTCAGCACCTAAGCAGTCAGGATGCTGTCCTTCGCGCTAATAAACGTCCTGCCATTGTTTGAAAATTCAAACAAACTCTGCCCCCAAAGATGTCAGCGCACCTGATGCTGGTCCTCAGTTCTCCCGTGGACTGCAAGACCCAGAATACACTGTGAAGATCCCAGGTAAGTTGCGCATAGGGGTAATTCTGCCAAGGCCATCCGATCACTCGGAAAACAGAAACTGCCATAGACAGAGAGCCAGTGATGTCCGGGCCGCTTTGTAGAGCGGGTGCCTCTGTAACACGTCGCTGGCTGACGTGGAAAATATCCAAAGAACCTCCTTCACATGAAAGAAAGAAGAGGCCACAGCAGGGGAAAACCAAGGAAGCTATTTATTCACAAGATGTGGTGAATGCATTTTGGCATGTATGAGCCTTCTTCAGCGCCCAAGCAGTCAGGATGCTGTCCTTCACACTAATAAACGTCCTGCCACCTATTTGAAAATTCAAACAAGCTCCGCCCCCAAAGATGTCAGCACACCTGATGCCGGTCCTTAGGTCTCCAGTGGACTGCAAGACCCAGAATACACTGTGAAGATCCCAGGTAAGTTGTGCATAGGGGTAATTCTGCCAAGTGGTTGCGCAGGGTGCAGGGCATACATATATATATAACGCCGAAGCTTCTCAAGATGCACTCGACAGTGCATCTGCCATTCGGCATCATGGTTCAGCCCGCCCCAGCTATCCAAGTTCAGTCTACTGCCTGACGTGTTTCTGTGGCCAACGTACCACTTCATCAGAGGCCTTTCTCCTGTACGAATTGGAGCGCTCTTTATACTGCACGCTGATTGGTTGAAAAAACCCTCATGGGTTCAACTACATATTTGCTTTCTTCATACAGCATGCTGGGATGTGTAGTCACATCGAGCTTTCATTGAACATGTATAGTAGGATAAAATCTTAAGATGCACTCAACAGTGCGTCTGCCATTCGGCATCACGGTACAGCCTGCCCCAGCCATCCAATTTTTTTGTACTGTGTAACGCGTTTCTGTAGCCAACGTACCACTTCATCAGAGACATTTCTCCTGTACGCATTGGAGCGCTCTTTATACTGCATGCTGATTGGTTGAAAAACCCCTCATGGTTTCAACTACATATTTGATTACTTCATACAGCATGCTGGGATGTGTAGTCACATCGAGCTTTCATTGAACACCTATAGTAGGTTCCAATGCGTACAGATTTTAAAGAGTCAGTTAGAATCCTTAGGAGGATGTGGATGTGATGAGAGCAGGCACTTTTCATCAAGACGCACTGTGCTGGAAACCGGAGCAGGAAGGTTCCTCTCCCTCAGCCTCTCATTCCTTCGAGATGGTGCATCTTGCACAGGACGGCACCCGTGACCTAATTTAATCCAACAAATGCAGAAGCTTCTCAAGATGCACTCGAGAGTGCTTCTGCCATTCAGCATAACGGTTCAGCCCGCCCCAGCCATCCAAGTTTGTTGTACTGCCTGACGCGTTTCTGTGGCCACAGCGCCTTGAGACCCTCACAGATGAGTAGCACGCTTACAATTCCCCTGATTGATTGAATGATTGATTTATTGATTGATTGAAGATTACAGGGACATTGTAGTTAGGAAACTTTAAAAAAACATTAAAAATTCACAGAAAAAATCAAAGGCTTTAGGGACGTTATAGTTAGGAAATAGAATACAAAAAACTTAGAAATTCAATGAAAAAAAGCAAAGGTTACTGGGACGTTATAGTTAGGCTCACATTTCACTCATTCAAAACCAGTGTAATTCAGAAGTTTTATTTAGCTGAGCGAACTATAATTTATGCCGCCGCAAATCACTGCTTAGGACCTCACATATGACATCACTCATGACATGGTCAGTGACATCACTGATGACATCACTGGTGATATCTCAATGTGAGTTCTTTCATTTGTCAGCCCACTAAATACAATCCTTAGAAAAAACAAGAGGGCCTTGTACTCCAGCTAATGAGCATAGAGCTCCAACTAAGAGTGATTTAAAAAGAATATGGTAAGCTCTCCAGGGGGTACTGTTTTTAATTACCCAGGAAACTTGCTGTTTTTTTAATGTTGTTGGGGAGCTGCTGCACTCCCTGGAGTCCTCATAGCATTAAAAAAGTGCTTAGTGGTGACCCGGACGGTTCTAGGGTCATCACCAGACAAAAAATAGTCCCCACAGGGCATTATGAGGCACTCTCTCATTGAGCAGTGATGAATAAATGAGCGACTCCTACCACCTATTTATTATTCTCTTTTTAAAACAAATCTTGTGGGGGCATGGCCAAGATGGCGGAGTGAGCGGTCGCACTCTTCGCGAGCTCTCCCGACCTCGAGCCCTTAAGCCGCGATATAGCACGGATCTCCCCCGATCTGCTGCTTAAATCGCAGAAGGAACGAAGGAGCACCCTCGGCTTGCCTGAGGACACGGTCGGACGCCGAGACCGCGACAGAGAGGCACCGGCGGCCGAGCGCTGAGCGAGGCTGAACAGAGGAGGAGCCTACGGCGAAAACCTCCGGGCAAAGGAAGAGGCCTTGAGACCCCAGCGGCGGCGGGTCAGACTGAGGTACCCGTCCCGGCGGACCAAGTGAGGCACTGGTGGAGCCTTGGACGAGCCCCGGAGTCGGGAGAGTGGGGGGAGGAGGCTAGCAGCGGCACCGGAGCGACACGACCGACGTCGGCTGCTACGCGAGACCGGGGACGCGGCCTGCGGCCCGCGGCTGGAGCGAGCTGAACCCCGGCGGTGGACTGGGCACAGGTGATTCCGGCCGTCGGGGGGGGTCAGGTGAGGGGTCACCAACAACGAAGGGAGCGGCGGGGGAGGAACGCTCTGGAGCGAAGACTTGTTGCGAACAGAGGGAAAGGTAGCCCTGAGATGGGGCCCACGAGGAGATCGGACGCACGGAGGGACGCGATCGCGTGGGCCACCGCTCATAGCGAGATATAGTGTGCAACAGGGGATTTGGCTGGGCCTTTGGTGGCTGTGGGGCGAGGCCGGTCGCAGGCCCTCCAACCCGGGACACGAACCATAGTGTGAGGAAGGAGCCAAAAGGGAGTGGTTGCCCCCCCACCCCTGGCGCACCACGGGGAACACGCCAACTGGGTTCCCGACAGACACCAGCTGGGACATAGGAGAGACAGCTTGGGCCAGAATTTGGAGAGCGGCGCGCTCGGGCCGCACAGTGGGGGCACCTCTGGCCTACACCAGCATGCAGTTCAGCAAAGCTGAGGGACACAGCGACCGGCGGAGGTCTGGCGGAGGGTGTCATCGCCAACGAACGGCAAAGACAGTGGTGGCCCGACGCGGTCGTCGACAAGAACCGGTGGCTAGGCTCGCCCCCGGGGTCTCCACGACGATAGCGATGATGCTGGCTTGCTGAAGCAGCCCGTGGCCGGAGAGAGGCCAGAACGCCCGAGGCGGAGAGGAAGCAGCGTGACCCCAAGAGGGGCTTGAGCAGAGATTGAGCACACAAGATCCCCTACGGCGGTGAAGACAACTGACAGAGGCTTACGGTCAGGTCGGTGTTTCGCGGGGAACTTGGGCGGGGATCTGCCAAACAGCAGCAGGAGTCAGAGGGCCTGGGAGCCACGGCATTAGCGTTGGCGGCCTAGGGACTACAGGGAACACGAGACCGAACCGCGCCGGACTTGCCGGCACACCACGTGGTTGGACTGCAGATGAGGGTGCTTACCACACTGTGACTGCATCTTGGGGGTGCACCGGAGATCTGTAGCGGGGGCTAGCAGTCCGCTGCGTATGCTGGAGCTGACGGACTGAACAACGGAGTTGGAGAGGGTGCCCCCTCCCGGTGGGCAGCACCCTTGCATGTTTTTGGCTGCCGACTGGACCTAGAGAACGGGCAGGACTTGCTCGAGAGGTACCCACATCCGCAATGGCCAACAACAGAGGGAACAAGAAAGGGGAACGGACATTGCCAGAGATGATGAGCAGGGGTGCGATGAAGCAAGACAAAGGGCAACACTCTCCTGGCCCTTCGAGAAGCTTGGTGGAAGCAGGAGGTGGAGAGCCACCGGTCACCAGAACCTTCCTGGAATCTCTCTTCAGCTCCCTGCGGGATGATTTTCAAGCACTAAAACAGGAGGTTGCCGGGGAAGTCCGGGAGGTGCGGAGAGAGGTTGATAGCCTAGGTGAAAGGGTGGCTACTATGGAAGGATCCGGGCACTCAAGGGATGAGGAGATCGTTCAGTTGCAGCAGGAGGTGCTGCGCCTAAGGACCAACAGGTGGACCTCAAGGCACACAATGAAGACCTTGAAAACCGTTCCCGCCGGAACAACATCCGAATCCGGGGGGTGCCGTTGAGGGAGGAAGGGGAGGACGTGGCCGGATATTTGCAAGGCATGTTCCGGGAGATACTGGGTGAACCAGAGGACTTCCCTATAAGAATCGACAGAGCACACAGAGTGGGTGTGATACGCCGGACCTCGGCGCCCCCGCCTGATATACTGGCCTTCCTGCCAGACTTTCCGCTTAAGGAGCGAATCCTCCGTGAAGCACGGAAACAGCAATCGCTACAATTCCAGGGACACCCGGTTGCTCTCTATCAGGACTTGTCGACGATTGCGCTTCAGAAGCGCAGAACATTCAAAATAGCGACAGACTTTTGAAGGTCTCATGGGACGCAATATTCCTGGGGACATCCCTTCGACTCATCTTTCGGTGGAACGGCGTCCTGCATCAACTTCGGTCCCTCCAGGACACCTGTGAAGTGCTGGGGATCACCGCGACAGACGACGAAGCTCACACACCCCGACGTCGGCGTGTCACCAGAGAAGGCTGGCAGAGAGTCCCTGATCACCGGCCCTCGACCGCCTCTGCTAGACCAGATTCGCCCACCATCCGTGCTGGAATGGAGGGTGCGCTGCGAGAGGCGGCTGGTGACGCGGTCCTGAATGACGTTGCACTGACGGCCTAGGATGTCCCCGGGCGAGGTGCTGGAGAGGGCCAGAAGTTTGGCGCATGGAGACACTACATTGAAGGCCTGAATTAACCCCGGGGGGAGATCGACACAGCTTTCTCAGCAATGCAGGTTTGAGGGTTCGGGGGGGGGGCGGTGGGTGGGTGTGTAGTGGCTGGACGTCCACTTACGTGAACTTTCCACAGACTTGTCCACCGTGGACTGGACTGGGACAATGGGGTTTCTGAAACAGTTGGCGGGGTGGGGTGGAGGGGAAGGGAGTTGTTGGGGTAGTTGCGGGTTGGGTATGGGGAGAGAAGGTCAGAGGGGGGGGATGGGGAGTTTTGAGTGGGTGTTGGGGAGTGGGAAGGGAGGGGATGGGTCGTCCAGTGCACTATGCAGGTTCTAGCAGCTTCAGTGGCGCTCATGTGCCTTGCCTCGCCCGAGCGGGGAAATAGCGCTTTCACTTACACCTTCTCCTATGCCTCCTGGCACTTTTAAGGTGGTGACCCTTAATGTTAGGGGTCTCAACAACCCGGTCAAGCGGCGGGCAGTATTGTCTCTCCTGGAGAGCACTCAAGCGGACGTATGTCTCCTTCAAGAGACACACCTGCTGCCACAAGACACCCATAGGCTGCGCTCACATAGCTTCCCGACACAGTTTTTCTCTACTAGCACTACTAAGACGGGGGAGGTGGCAATTCTGTTGGCCAGACACTTTAAAGGGGAAATCCTTCACAAACTCGCAGAACACAAAGGTCGGCTGTTAGCATACCGGTTTAGGATTGGAGGTATCGCTTTTACGGTTGGGTCTCTGTATAGCCCTAATGAACAGCAGGAACGTTTCCTGCAATCAACACTTGTAGATGTAACTGCTTCGCAGGATAGGCACGTTATCTATGGAGGAGACTTTAATATGGTTTTTGACTCAGCCATAGACAGATCCGCGCAACGTTCCCCGCAGGTCGGGGAGTTTTCAGCCGGATGTAAGGCGCAGCTGTCGGAAGTAGACTTACATGACCTCTGGCGATACATGCATCCCACTGACAGGGGATACTCGTATTACTCCCATGCCCACAAGACGTACGCGAGGCTAGACCATCTCCTGGTCACGACTCCGGTGCGGGCTTTGGTCACGGTGTCGAACATGGGAGTACTGTCCTTATCGGACCATGCACCGGTCTCCGCCACTTTGTGTCTGCCGCCGGTGGCTGGTCCTCCCAGAACATGGTTCCTCCGCGACACCCTGCTACACAGGAAGGTGGTGGTGGACCGCATCGAGGGTGTGATCCTGGGAGTATCTGTCCCACAACGATAACCCTGACACCACCCTAGCAACGCAGTGGGCTGCCTTGAAAGCAATCCTTAGGGGGGAATTTTTGGCAATCTCCTCTGCTGAAAATAAGGAATGACAGGCCAAGAGGGATGAACTCACCCAGCGGGTCCGCGAGCTGGAACAGATGCACCGCAGGACAGGGGCCCCCAGAATATGGAGGCAACTTAAGGAGGCGAGGAAACTCCTAGCGACCCTTGATTTGGACCGCGTGGAATACGCTGCACTTCGCTTGCGCCATACATACTACACAGGTGGGGACCGTTGTGGCAGACTGCTGGCCAATAGGCTCCGAGTGGCGCATCAGAGTCAGCTGGTGAAAGAGATCTCTGACCCCACAGGTGCGGTAGTGACGGAAGATGCCCATATAGCTGAAACGTTCCGCAGGTTCTACGCGGATCTCTATGCCGGTGACCCGCCAGATGAGACTGCGACGTCCACATACCTGGACTCGGTCACCCTGCCCTCCCTGGACCCCTCGCAGGAGGAGCACCTAGATAGGGAAATCCGAATAGAGGAAGTAATTTCTGCCACCGCCAGGCTCAAGCGTGGCAAGGCGCCGGGCCCGGACGGATATACCTCGCTTTTTTACAAGACGTTCTGCACGACACTGGCCCCGATTCCCACCTGCCTTTTTAATTTGTTCTCTGATCTGGGGGCCATTCCACCTGACCTCCTGTGGGCCTCACTCACGGTTATCCCCAAACCTCAGAAGGACCGGAAGCACTGGGACTCTTACAGACCGATATCCCTTTTGAACGTGGACTTAAAACTATACACAGGGATCCTTGCGCCCGACTAGCCCCCCACCTACCCGGTCTTATAGACCCGGATCAGGCGGGTTTTGTTCCAGGGAGGCAGACAGTGGACAACACCAAGAGGATCGTTCACCTTTTGCAGAAGGCCTCTCGGACCCCGGGAGAGAGAATGATGCTGGTGGTGGACGCCGAGAAGGCATTCGACTGGGTGCACTGGCCTTATCTCGAACAGGTCTTGATGAAGGTGGGCATAGGAGACAAGTTCCGCTCCATGATCCTTAATTGCTACAGGTTACTGACTGCGGTGGTGCGCGTGAGCGGTTATAGTTCGGGGAGCTTCAACATCGAGAGAGGCACCAGGCAGGGATGCCCGCTCTCGCCACTGCTCTTCGCCCTTTATATTGAACCATTCGCCCAACGGGTGCATGACAATCCGGCGGTGGCGGGGGTGCGGTTTGGGGGCTTCACGCACACCATAAGCCTCTACGCTGATGATGTCATACTGTCGCTTGACGAACCCCGGATGGCCCTGCCGGCCTGCATCGAGGAGCTGGTCTCCTTTGGTGCGGTTGCGGGTTTCAAAATGAATATGGGGAAATCTGTGGCTCTAAACATCTCCCTCATGCCGGCCACTAGAGCTCACTTACAAGGCCAATTCCCAATGCTTTGGTCGTCGGAGCTGGTGCCTTACCTGGGGATCCAGCTGGCCCACACCTTGCCGGCCACCGTGACGGCTAACTACACCGCAATAGGCAAAAAGGTCCGGGAGGAATTAGGGCGATGGAATCGCGGCACTCTTTCCTGGTTAGGCAGGATAGCTGCTATCAAAAGGACGGTCCTGCCCCAGTTGCTTTACTTGCTCCGGGCCTTGCCGCTCCAGCCACCAGTCGGGTGGATCCCACAGTTACAAGCAGACCTCTTGCGCTTTATCTGGCAAGGCAAGAAGCCCAGAATGCGCAGGGCTCTCTCTATGTTAGCCCCAGAGGCGGGAGGGCTGGGAATACCGGATCTTCGTAAGTATTTCCAAGCAGCACAGTTGCGCTATCTGGTAGAATGGAGCAGGTGGGAGTAGGATAAGCACTGGCTCTTCCAGGATCAGGCTGTGGCAGGCCGGCCCCTGCAGGAAGTCCCGTTTCTACGCCGGCCTCAACGGACCAAGAATCTGTACGCCTCCTTTGTCACAAGAGTACCCCTGCGGGTCTGGGACGCCACCAACCTCGCACATAATCTCACCACGTTCCCATCACCACTTACACCGTTGGTGGACAACCCGGACTTTAGTCCGGGGATGGAAAAGGGGGCCTTCACGCTATCACACACTGGCAAGAAGTCGGGTGTCGAGCCCTGTGTCACATGTATGGCCCAGAAGGAGTCATCCCCTTCCCGCACTTTCAACAGGAATTTTCATTTTCTGAATCTGAGAGACTCCGCTATATGCAGGCTCACCACTGGGCACTTCACCCACAGATACGGGAGTCGGCCGATCGACAACTCCTCCCATACGAGAAATGGCTTCTGACACGTACATCAGACTCAAAATTGATCACAGATCTCTATAGGCTACTGCAACCACCTTCTTCACAACTCTATAACCTGGGGAGAGAATGCTGGGAACGGGAGTTAGGTAGGACACTGAGCCACAAGGAATGGGAGCAGATTTCATACAGGGAATGACACTCGGCATATCACATGGGTCTCACTGACACGCTGACTAAGGTCTCTACCTATTGGTACTATACACCGGAGCGGGTCCACGAAATGGACCGTAGCAAGGAAGACACCTGTTGGAGAGGGTGCGGGCACCGGGGCACACTGACACACATTCTATGGGACTGTCCGCTTCTAGAACCCTACTGGAAGGAAGTGCTAGACGAAATTGACTCCCACTTTAGCACAGAATTGCCACGCTTTCCCACATATACCCTGTTAGGGCTCCCGAATAGATTGATGTACCCCCTCAGATCACGCAGAGGCAGACAAATAGCCATTGCACTGGGTTCAGCGGTTCAGAACATCTTAATACACTGGTGCACTACCACGATACACTCCATCACGGGCTGGCTACATAGATTATGGCATGTACTGGGAATGGAGAAATTATCACTCACAGTAGCGGGGGATATTGAGCAATTTAATGATCTTTGGCAACCATTCCACTCTCTACTGCTCACAAGTCAAGTCAAGTCAAGTCATAACATTTATATAGCGCGCTACATACCCAGAGGGTTTCAAGGCGCTTAGGAGGGGAGGAGGATTATTTGTCAAATATCCACGTTTTAAGCTGCTTTCTGAACGCTAAGTGATTCTGGGTGAGGCGAAGGTAAGCAGAATTCTAAGAACTCACTGTCCCAAATACCTTCGTCTCTTGCGGCTTACGAGCCCTGCAGCACCAACCTCTTGAATGGATAAGGGATCCACCTCCCCCGCAAATGGGTAAATGGCTCGGAAGGGGCCTGCGCACTGGACGATGGGTGGGTGGGGGGGGGCGGGGAATTGGGGGTTTGGGAGTTGGCGTCTGGGGGGGGAGTTTGAGGAGGGAATGTAATTCAATACTGCAACAATGCATATCACTCAATGCCGTAACGGACTGGCTCACGAATAAACTGCACTTGGAAGATATAAGCTGTGGGCGGGGCCTTGTCCGCACTGATATGATGCCTCATACCCTTTGTATGTTTGTCCATGTATGTTGCACCGAATAAAATACTTTAAACATAAAACAAATCTGGTTGTGGGTGTCTCGGTGCCCCCCCGGACATTAACATTATAAATTATGTTTCTGGGCTACAGGGGGATCCCCAGGGTCCCAGCAGCCTCAGCCGGCAACCCACCCAGCATCCATAATGGGCACCAGTGGGAAATAGTCATTTTTTTAGGTCCACCAGCGCACCCACAGCTTCAGTTTTTGGGGAGCCACTGGGGGCCCAGGCCCTTGTAGCCCTGGATGGCTTCCCTGGCTGCTGTCCTTTAAAAAAAAGTTTGGTGGGTGCCCAGTTGCCCACCCGAAGCACCCACATTACTGTTACCTTTGGGGACTGTGGGGGGAAGCCTGAGGCCCCCATGGCTCCAACCAGCTTTTCAGCCAACACCATACTGCATGCTGGCAGGATCTAGACCCTATTCTTTGCTCCTGCCATGGATGGAACTTCATTTATTTACTGGTTCCGCTGGGCTAGAGCAAAGTTGAGCTTCCCACCAAGGACTGTGAAGGCAGGGTATGTTCTGACTTTCCAGGGCAGTGTTCGTCAGTGTCGCAAATGCGGACTCCTCAGAATGCTGTACATAATTGCCCCTCAGGGGACGAGGTCCACAGGGACAATATCAGCATGGAGGGTTTTATTTTAAAAATATTATTCCTAGGAGATGGGATCCCCGGTGCCTTATGAGGCTCGGAGAAGGAGCTCCCTCCCTAATTAACTTTATATATTTTTTCTGCGATAGAGCATGAGAAATGCGGAATCGCAGAAGAAAACCTTTTTTTAAAATTGTGGCCCTAGGGGATGTCCATCCGAGACCCTGCCCCACAAGGGCTAGGGGTCAGTGTACCCTTAACTTGTCCGCTTATATTTTTTTTAACTCATTTTCAGGACAGGGGACTAAGTTCCCGGAGTCCTGTAATGGCAGCAGCAACCTTTTTCTACATGTTGCAGCCAGCCAATCAGACTGCTCGCTCCCGCGGATCGAGTTGGCCCAAGGGAAAAAAGGCCCCTTAAGACCAACCAGAACACTTAATTTTTTTAAGCTGTGCTTTGAGGTCTCTCACAGAGTCCCTTGAACTCAACCATCCAAATATTTGCACTGTGCAAGATGCGGTTTGCAATGATTGCACAGTGTGGACAAGCATCCCGCACTGTGTAATCAGTGGGAACAGCACTTCGGGCTACTACGCGAACTACGCATAGGGTTAGTTTTCAGCAAACAAAAAATAAGGTATTCTCTATGGAAATGCAGACCTAACAACAACTAACGAGTGGCAGCCGAAACTATGTAGTTATAGTTAGGTCAGCTGTTCCATAAAAAAGTGTTTTTGTGTTGCTAAAAACTTTGACACCGTTTGACAAATCTCCACAATACTTCCCAAAATTGTGCTACTTTTTGACTAGTTTGTGCATGTGAGTTTCAGTAGTGATCCATCAAGCAGGGGATTAGTAAAAGGGGGTCCCAAAATGCAAAATCTCCATGCATTTTCCATAGACTTCTTTACGATGGGCTACATCGGGCGCTTTACAGATCAAAACGGGCGCTTTACAAATCAAAATAAACGCTCATGTCTGGTATTTAGACAGCTACTAAAGACTACCTTGTTCTGATTTACTTCACCTTGGTTTTTTCCTGGCAGTCCTACCGCGAAAATACCCTGTTGGGGTGATTCGGGCGCTTTACAAATAATCAAAAGCTGCTGAACGGAAATACACCAAATTTTGCAGGAACCTAAATCTTGGTCCACAGATAATGCTTTTTGAGATGTGGTATAAATCAATTCAGTAGTTTTTGAGAAATTAAGCTAAACTAATATTTGCATATCTGGATGGTTAGGTATGCGAGAGTCTCGAGAGACTTTTGCAAGAGCGCCAGAATAAAAATAGAGTTGTGATTGAAACGTTAATTTTTATTCTTTTTTAATATACATAAACTGTTTTATGAATTGGTAATTTAATAATACTATGTGAAACACAAATGTGTTTGTTATCTTTTACTGTGCTTTTATTGTTTTTTATTTGTATCGAATGAAGCATATTAGATTTTTTTTTATTTGAGTTTTGATTGGCCCAGGGAGCTTAATTTCCCTTAGTTGGTTGGTTGATATGCTTTATTTCAATATATAAAAATATCTTAAAAGCAGTACATGAAATAGGTATATTAAGAAAGATATACAGCAAATATACATAGGAATACATCTATAAGATAAAAAAGACAATAAAACATTAGAATGTGTACAATTAAAAAAGAATTGAATTAGTAAGTACAGTTAAAAAGCAATTAAATGGATACAGAAAGCCTATTTGATCGGATCAACCAAGACCATTTTAAAAATTTTGAGACGCCACAAACTACAAGAGGGGAGGTATCTGTTAGTAAAATGCGTAGGGCCACTGAATATTGACGAGTGCCAAGTGATCTGCACACAGGTTTAAGCCAGCGCTTTCTTGGGTTACAATAATCTGGACATTCAAAAAGGATGTGGGCAACCGTCTCCACCCTCGAGGGACATAAGGCACAATAGCGGGAGAGCTGGGAGGTAGATTTCCATCTCGATGTCAATTAGCCTACTGGTAGGGTACCCACCCTAAACCTAAAGTACAGAGCCCTATCAAATGAGATGGAAATCAAATCAAGATAGGGTTTGTAAGCCACCACATCTTTGATTCGTAAGAAAACTGCAGTGGAATTACAGTGTTGTGGGTTACTAATAAGTTTAGAAGAGACCCACTCCCAGTACAGTTTCTTCAGGGTGGCTTTGGGTGGGGCGGAGCGAGTAACCCATGCTTAGGCCAGTCCCAACTCCCCCAAAAGGTTTTTGACATCCCTCAATCACTTTATCCTATGCCAACCCCCCATGGCCATCACCTCAGCCAGGCCCTCAGCAAATGAGGCGAGTTCTGGGACCCTCCACAAACTAGCCCATAACAACAGGGGCCGTAATCGTGCCTGATCTACAATTGATCTGCATCCCAAGTCTAGTAATACAGGGGCTGTGGGTGTGCTCAAAGGGAGAGCCATTAGGTATTTCAAAAAATTTGCTCTCCACTTTGGCTAGTACCTCCAGATTACAAGTATCCCACAGCTCAGCCCCATGTAGTGCAGCAGTGACCCCTCTAGCTTTATATATGTCAATAACAGGGGCCATACAATGTTTGGGGGAAGAACAGTGTTCCCTATGTAGCGTACCACCCACCCTTTTGTGGCTGAGTAACATTTTATTAATATGCGGGGACCAGCTCATGGAACCTCTAAGCCGGACTCCCAGGTAGTCAAACTCTGCTACCTTCTCCAATGGACAGTTAATCAGCCCCGGTGGGCGCCCTAGTTTCCTGGGGGGATTCATGACCAAATATTTGGTTTTATCGATATTGATTACCAGTCCCCTCAAGGAGCAGAACTCCTGGAAGCGATCGAGAAGCTTTTGTAGACCTTGGGGGGTTTTTGAGATGAGGAGAGTATCATCCGCAAAAAGCAGAGTAGGGATCTGGATGCCCGCCAGGGAGGGTGCATCGGCCGGTTCTTGTTGTAGATACTCCACCACCCCATTCACATGCAAAGAGAATAGGGTGGGGGCTAGCACACCTCCCTGGCGGACTCCCCTACACACCGGGTTCCTATCAGTCTTTTCCCCCCCTGTGTCCCACCGCACCTGTGCATAGTTCCCTGAGTGTAGTTTGGTCAGGAGCAACAAAATGTAGGGGGGCAACCCCATGTTCTGCAGGACCCTCCACAATTACTCCCTAGGTACCAGGTCAAAGGCAGTCTTCAGGTCTATAAAGGCCAGGTAAAGACTGCCCTTGCCCAGCACCACCACCTTCCAGTGCAGGAGCATTAATCTGAAGGCCTGTTCGATAGTTCCAGTTCCCGACCGGAAACCCACCTGGAGGTCTGACAAGATCTTATTATCATCTACCCATTGAAGAAGCTTCCCCAGGATCGCCTTCCCTGCCACCTTCTGGGAGGTGTCTATGAGGCTTATGGGCCTGTAGTTGGCAGGGCTGTCCCAACACCCCTTTTTGAATATCGGGACAACCTCCGCCCCTTTCCAGGAGTCGGGTACAAGACCTCCCCCCAGAATTGCATTTAGTAGGGAGGCAACCAACTTGCCCCATTTCTTGGGGAAGGCTTGTATCAGGTCACCAGGAATCCCATCTGGTCCTGCAGCTTTTAGTGGGACATGGGTCTTTATTACGGTTTCAACCTCCCTAGCGGTGAAGGCATCGTGGAGGTCAACCATTGCCTCGAACACCGTCGATAAATTATCATTGTTGGCCCCACCAGGTATGGAATACAAGGCCTCAAAGTGGTTGTACCAACTCTGGACTGGAATGTTACATGTGACCAACATGGCTACCGGCCTATCCCTATTCCTGGCCAGGCTCCAGAAACCCCTGGCATCCCTTCCTATACTCGCTGCCAAAAGGTCCGCCCAGAACTTTTCCTCCCACTCCTTTTTCGCTGCATTCAATGTCCGATGTTAATCCTTTCTTGCAAGCCTGATAGATACTTGGGATTTAGATTTAACTACTCCCACCAAGGCTTTTTTCATAGCCCTACATTTCTTTGTATACCAACCCTGTTTGGTAGGCGGTCGCTTCCTTATATGAGCTCCCATGTACCCACCGGGGAGAATAAATAGATTACTTAATTCCCTAGTTAGGTTGCAGAAGGTCAACGAGACCTCTTCAGATACTTAGGAAGACAGGTCTAGTTTGTTTGAAGCTGCAAGCAGGAGACACCCTACGGCTAACACTTTCTCTTGGGATAAAGTCAATTTAGCCCAATTCAACCGTCGGCCACAGTTAGAGATAGTGTTGGGGGTTGGGGGCCATATGGGGGAGGGGTTTTTTCCTTCCCTTAAGCCACTGGGGAGAAAGAACAAGAGGAGATTGTGGTCACTCTCAATGGTCGAAATAATCTCCATATCCCTTAGGTCACCCCATAAGCGTACATCAAGAAAGATATAATCTATTCTAGATGTATGATTTGGCCTGTTATAGGTATGGGCCCCTTTCAAATCTGATTTAGACCTCCCATTCGCTGCCCTTAAGTCAAATTCCATATTAAGGGAGTTGATCTGTAGAGCCACTTGGGTCCACCTCTTAATGGGGGGCAGAGTCAGGGCGGGAATCCCCCGCCTTGAGTCCTCCTCTTCTGTGCCTAATACATCATCCCTATCGAGAGGCTCAAACGTGCAATTAAGGTCACCCGCCACCAAGATGTGGGATTTAGGGGCGCGCTGTCTAAGCAGATCCTCCAGAAGGGCAATGGTGGCCGATTGTGTACCACCCTTTGTACCTCTAGCGTAGATATTGAAGATATCCAAAAGCAGGGCACCCCTAGAGTCCTTTAGGGTGATGTTAAGGAGATCGGGAGAGTTAGTTGGATGCTCCTCCACCTTGCACTCTAGGGAAGTTCCAACCCAGATAAGGAGACCGCCCGAAGGGCGTCCCTTCCCTGCCACCGGGGGAACAGCTGGGACAAAGTGGGTTGAGTATCCCACCTTGTGACAAGGCTCCCTGCACCAGGTTTCCTGGAAAATACAGATGGAATAACCCTCCACGACTGTATTCCAATCCGGCAGGCCCAACTTCCTATCAATACCCTCGACGTTCCAGCTGCAAATCCTAAGGACTGGATCCGCCACAGCTATCTCGCCGCGGGATACAGGGCCGTCTCCACCCTCCAGCTGATCCTGTCTTCCTGTTTCGCTGCCCCTGCTTAGTCTCCCATGGGACACGTTATCTCCAAGTACAATATTGGGTGGCATTGGGCTGTCGACCATGATGTTGCCCGCTACTGATGCTTTAAGGGCTAAGCCAACTATACCCATACTCTGTGCCCGGGTAGCCTCCCCATTGTGGGCGTCGGTTCAATATCCAGGAGGGCTCCATTCTAATCCAGGCCATGTAGCACATGGGTGGAACTGGGGGCCCACTAGATCACCAAGATGAGATGGACCACTACTCCATCCCCTACCAGGATATGGTCAAATGGGGATTGCAGCAGGCCTTGGGTAAAAATAGGTCAGGTCTACTACCCCAATGCTAAGACCCCCATTTGTAACACTGTGGTTACAAATAATTTGTGCTACTCTACTGTCTTTGAAGTTGACTATCACACAATCCCACAAGTTTCCAAGATCGATATCCCTGCTCCGTAGTGTAGCGGCAAGGTGAGCGTCCCTTAGGCCATCTTGCTCATACAGGAGTCAGAACTGGGGCCTAAATCCTTGAATAAGGGGATGGCGATCATGAAGCCCCCCTCTCCAAGCCTTTGAAGGCCCAAGGGAGCCCTCTCCAGGGCTGAATTTATACGAAATGAGGAGTGTACTGCGTGGCCGTCTTCCACGAGCCTCTAAAGACTGTGGGGAGCCCACACTTGAGGTTAGAGAGTAATGATACTGAGTTCAGTGGCGTAGAGTGGAGTGGTGTGGAGTGGAATAGCATAGATTGGAGTACGGAGCAGTGGAGTGATGTAGAGAGGAATAAAATGGTGTAGAGTGGAGTAGTGTAGGGTGGAGGGGTGGGGTGTAAAGTGGAAGGGTGTAAAGTGGAAGGGCAAAAAGTGGAGTGGCGTAGAATGGAAAAATGTAGAGTGAAGTAGCATAGTGTTGAGTGACATAGAGTGCAATAGTGTACAGTGAAGTAGCGTAGAGGGTTGTGCCGTAGAATGGAGTGGTGCAGAGAGGCGTGGCATAGAGTGGAGTGGCATAGAGTGGAGTAGCATAGAAAGGAGTGAGGTAGAGTGGAGTTGTGTAGAGTGGAATACAGTGGAGTGGCGTGGAGTGACGTGGAGTGGCATATGGCATAGAGTGGAATAGCATAAAGTGGAGGTGTGCAGGGTGGAGTGGCATACAACCGGTATTGAAGTGAAAACTGCATTTTTAAAACTGTGTTTAAATCATTTTATTGCACTTGTCCTTACTTGAAATTGTTCCTCGCCGCTAGCGCCTCCCAGTTTTTTAGCACTTCCACTTTATGAACACGGTCTAGTGCTCAGGGGGAGAACAGCTGCTGCTCAGCAGAGCAGATTGGTTGGTGGGTAGAAGGGAATACAGAAATAGTCATGCTGGAGCAGACGCGCAGTGCAAGAGAGAGACACGCCAAAGCTCACTAGGCAGTCCTCATGGTATGCTGACAGATGGGTTTTAAACACTATTTAAGCACCTTTTCAAATTGCACTTTTTAATTGGTTTTAGCTTCACCTTGCTGCTAGAAACTGGTATTGAAGTGAAAACTGAATTTTTAAAACTGCTTTTAAATCATTGTATTGCACTTGTCCTTACTTGAAATTGTTCCTCGCCGCGAGCGCCTTCGAGTTTCTTGGCACTTCCGCTTTACGAACGCAGTCTAGTGCTCAGGGGGAGAACAGCTGCTGCTCAGCAGAGCTGATTGGTTGGTGGGAGGAAGGGAATACAGAAATAGACATGCTGGAGTGAACGTGCAGCGCAAGAGAGAGACACGCCACAGCTCACAAGGTGGTCCTCATTGTATGCTGACAGTTGGGTTTTAAACACTGTTTAAGCACCTGTTCAAATTAGAGAAAACAACTTTTGGGCCCCCCTTTCTTCTCAGACCCCGCTTGCTGAATCACCCTGAACCTTTCAAGATAGGAGCGGACCGTAGCGGGCCTTAAGTTTTAAAAACTAGGCCTAGATTCGTCAGTCGGCGCAAAAGTTATTGGGAATGGAATGTTACGATTTACCTATGGTAACTCGGTCCTAACTATAACTACCTACTGGCGACCGCCAGTAGGTACAATAAAAGGCAATTCATCGAAATGCGTTGGTCCATTCATATAGATGGAATGTAGACTGTGCAAATTTTTCCTTGACGAAGATTATAACAATTTAATAAAGAGTATTAAAAACTCATAAGGAAAAGAGTTGCTGTTTGTTAACCATGTGCCGCTGTATTTGGTGTTCACATGGAGAATGCCCAAGGCAGACATGTGTATATATATATATATATTACAAACACAGTTTTGCCTGCATAAAGGGAGGACACCAAACAGAGGAGTTCAGCAATAGGCTTTTTAATCCTCGGAGGCATGCACAGCGAACAGCAACCACAGCATGGAAAATCACCCCTCCGACGCGTTTCGTGCTGATGAGAGCACTTAATCATGGAGTGCTGGGGTTGTGGAGATTAGGGACTGCTGTTTCGCTCACCAGATGACCACTTTAACTCCGCCCCTGGGCGGCGCCTCTCCTGAGGCTGCTGGTCATCGTAGTTCAGGCATTGTTCTTGAAATAAGATGCTGTCTGTTAACACCCACACGATAAGTAAAGTCCCAAGTGGGTCTGCACATGGAAAGCTGTGCTCTGTGCTGCCGCTTAATCCGATGGAAAGCGCTCGTCTGTCCCAATGGCTCGAACGTGATTAACATCCCAGCAGGACTGCGCAACACGCAGCAGGGTCCCTCCCGCGGCTCAGGCAGGCCGCTCAATATTACAAACACAGTTTTGCCTGCATTCGTCAGTCGGCGCAAAAGTTATTGGGAATGGAATGTTACGATTTACCTATGGTAACTCGGTCCTAACTATAACTACCTACTGGCGACCGCCAGTAGGTATAATAAAAGGCAATTCATCGAAATGCGTTGGTCCATTCATATAGATGGAATGTAGACTGTGCAAATTTTTCCTTGACGAAGATTATAACAATTTAATAAAGAGTATTAAAAACTCATAAGGAAAAGAGTTGCTGTTTGTTAACCATGTGCCGCTGTATTTGGTGTTCACATGGAGAATGCCCAAGGCAGACAAGTGTATATATATATATATATATATATATATATATATATATATATATATATATATATATATTCACTGAAAAAAACATAGTTTCACACCAGTTATAATTATCTGGAAATTTTACTGACATAAAAAAGGCAGTTAACCAATCAATTCTTTAAAAAAAACATCCATTTACACACTTATTTAACCATTTATTCTTCCATCGTCCTTTACAAATACATATATAAAACATATTTATTTTTCAGAAAGACGCACATTCACTGGATGGTGTCATCAGTGATGTCATGAGTGATGTCACTGACCATGTCATGAGTGATGTAATATGTGATGTCATCAGCAGTGCATTGCAGGCGCGCAAGTTATAGTGAGTTCAACTAACTATAACGTGGGAATTTCAATGGTTTTATGTCAGTAAAATTTCCAGGTAACTATAACTGGTGTGAACCTATGGTTTTTTCAGTGAATTTCTTAGGTTTTTTAAATGCTAATTCCTAACTATAACTGGTGTGAAACCTATGGTTTTTACAGTGAATTTCTTAGGTTTTTTAAATGCTAATTCCTAACTATAACTGGTGTGAAACCTATGTTTTTTTCAGTGAATTTCAAAGGTTTTTTAAATGCTAATTCCTAACTATAAGTCTCACTTTATAAGTAAGACTGTTAGTGCTCTAGTTGTTCTTTAGAACACTCTGGGACATTCTGTCATTGGGCTATAGTTGGGCTACATCTGGCTGATATTTGGGCAACATTTGTTTTTTTTGTCTCTGGTGGCCATCTTTGGGCTACATTGGGCTACATTGGGCTACATTTGGGCTCTAACATATATATATCCCAATGTAGCCCAATAATTGCAGAGAGCTGAAATAAAGGGTGTGGCCTCATTACTAAGCATGGGCGGAAAATCCGTTACGCTCGTGGATTTTGCGAATTTTCGGTAAATTCGCAATCCGCGAACGCTCGCGAATTTACCGAAAATCCGCAAATTCGCACGAAGCGGATTTTTTTTTCTTGGTGATACAATTTTGCGGCGCGCGGCGTTTACTTATCGTCATTCAGCGTTTGCCGAGTTGTTTTTCTCGATATTTTGCGAGTGCTGCGCCATTTTGGATCTTGCTGCAGGAACCCACAGGAATTTGGCGAGCGTGATTACGTCATCGTGGCTTGCCAACTTGCACAGCGAGAGTTTGTCAACGCGAGTACGCCGTGATCACGTATCGCGGGACTTCGCATTTGCGAGCTTGTAGATGCGGCGAGCAGCAACAATCTCGCACTCGCAAAAATACATAAATTTGCACTTCTGCACAAGAAATCCACCAGCAAGCAGCATAAACCTTCTGGAAATGATGATTTTTATCTGAATAACTCCTCAGGTTGACATTTGCCTGCACTTTTTTTGCGAGGAGTCCATTTTGGGGAGGGGGTGGGAGGAAGGAAGTGCCCCACAGTCTTTAACTTCCTGTTCCTGTCCAGCAGGCTCCTCCCAGTGCTTTGTCCATCTCCTGGTCACTTTTCATTTGGATCTGGAGCTGGAAGGATTACTTTTTGTGGATGCTGCTGGATATTTGGATTTTAGGCCTTTTTGACTTTCTTTGGATCACTTTTGGATTAGAAATTTCACAAGTAAGTTTGCTTGGGGCATTACAGTTGCTGCAACTACAATTTTGGAATTTTCGATTTTTGGGATGTTTTGGGGCCTTTTACCCAGGGGTACTCAGTGGTGGGTGCACTGAGTCTTTCTGCGGGGTGTTTTGAATTTAAACATCATGGAGGGGCTGGATGGCTTGGGATTGTGCTGATTTTCTGTGATTTTCGTTTTTTTGGCCTGTTGTTGTGGCTTTTTCACCAGGGGTAGTGAGTGTTGCATGGGCCTAGTCTTTCTGTGGGGTGTCTTGAATTTAAACATCATGGAGGGCCTGGATGGTTTGGGATTGTGCTAATTTTTCTGTGATTTTCGTTTTTTTGGCCTGTTGTTGTGGCCTTTTCACCAGGGGTAGTGAGTGTTGCATGGGCCTAGTCTTTCTGTGGGGTGTCTTGAATTTAAACATCATGGAGGGCCTGGATGGTTTGAGATTGTGCTGATTTTTCTGTGTTTTTCGATTTTTTGGGGTGTTCATGGGGACAGGCCATGTGGGTGGGGGGCATTTTAAGTGCTGCTACAGGCCCTGGCCATGTGCTGGGAGGGAGGGGGCCATTTTGAAAGCAGGCAGTGTTGTTAGGCCTGCAACCATTTTGCCTAGTTTTCAACCTTTATGCCCAGGGGTAGTGAGTGTTGCATGGGCCTAGTCTTTCTGTGGGTTGTCTTGAATTTAAACATCATGGAGGGGCTGGATGGCTTGGGATTGTGCTGATTTTTCTGTGATTTTCGTTTTTTTGGCCTGTTGTTGTGGCCTTTTCACCAGGGGTAGTGAGTGTTGCATGGGCCTAATCTTTCTGTGGGTTGTCTTGAATTTAAACATCATGGAGGGGCTGGATGGCTTGGGATTGCGCAGATTTTTCTGTGATTTTCGTTTTTTTGGCCTGTTGTTGTGGCCTTTTCACCAGGGGTAGTGAGTGTTGCATGGGCCTAGTCTTTCTGTGGGGTGTCTTGAATTTAAACATCATGGAGGGCCTGGATGGTTTGAGATAGTGCTGATTTTTCTGTGTTTTTCGATTTTTTGGGGTGTTCATGGGGACAGGCCATGTGGGTGGGGGCCATTTTGAGTGCTGCTACAGGCCCTGGCCATGTGCTGGGAGGGAGGGGGCCATTTTGAATGCAGGCAGTATTGTTAGGCCTGCAACCATTTTGCCTAGTTTTCAACCTTTATGCCCAGGGGTAGTGAGTGTTGCATGGGGCTAGTCTTTCTGTGGGTTGTCTTGAATTTAAACATCAAGGAGGGGCTGGATGGCTTGGGATTGTGCTGATTTTTCTGTGATTTTCGTTTTTTTGGCCTGTTGTTGTGGCCTTTTCACCAGGGGTGGTGAGTGTTGCATGGGCCTAGTCTTTCTGTGGGTTGTCTTGAATTTAAACATCATGGAGGGGCTGGATGGCTTGGGATTGTGCTGATTTTTCTGTGATTTCGTTTTTTTGGCCTGTTGTTGTGGCCTTTTCACCAGGGGTAGTGAGTGTTGCATGGGCCTAGTCTTTCTGTGGGTTGTCTTGAATTTAAACATCATGGAGGGGCTGGATGGCTTGGGATTGTGCTGATTTTTCTGTGATTTTCGTGTTTTTTGGCCTGTTGTTGTGGCCTTTTCACCAGGGGTGGTGAGTGTTGCATGGGCCTAGTCTTTCTGTGGGTTGTCTTGAATTTAAACATCATGGAGGGGCTGGATGGCTTGGGATTGTGCTGATTTTTCTGTGATTTCGTTTTTTTGGCCTGTTGTTGTGGCCTTTTCACCAGGGGTAGTGAGTGTTGCATGGGCCTTGTCTTTCTGTGGGGTGTCTTGAATTTAATTATCATGGAGGGCCTTGATGGTTTGGGATTGTGCTGATTTTTCTGTGTTTTTCGATTTTTTGGGGTGTTCATGGGGACAGGCCATGTGGGTGGGGGCCATTTTGAGTGCTGCTACAGGCCCTGGCCATGTGCTGGGAGGGAGGGGGCAATTTTGAATGCAGGCAGTGTTGTTAGGCCTGCAACCATTTTGCCTAGTTTTCAACCTTTATGCCCAGGGGTAGTGAGTGTTGCATGGGCCTAGTCTTTCTGTGGGGTGTCTTGAATTTAAACATCATGGAGGGCCTGGATGGTTTGGGATTGTGCTGATTTTTCTGTGATTTTCGATTTTTTGGCCTGTTGTTCTGGCCTTTTCACCAGGGGTAGTGAGTGTTGCATGGGCCTAGTCTTTCTGTGGGTTGTCTTGAATTTAAACATCATGGAGGGGCTGGATGGCTTGGGATTTTGCTGATTTTTCAGTGATTTTCGTTTTTTTGGCCTGTTGCTGTGGCCTTTTCACCAGGGGTAGTGAGTGTTGCATGGGCTGAGTCTTTCTGTGGGGTGTATTGAATTTAAACATCATGGAGGGCCTGGATGGTTTGGGCTTGTGCTGATTTTTCTGTGTTTTTCGATTTTTTGGGGTGTTCATGGGGACAGGCCATGTGGCTGGGGGCCATTTTGAGTGCTACTACAGACCCTGGCCATGTGCTGGGAGGGAGGGGGCCATTTTGAATGCAGGCAGTGTTGTTAGGCCTGCAACCATTTTGCCTAGTTTTCAACCTTTATGCCCAGGGGTAGTGAGTGTTGCATGGGCCTAGTCTTTCTGTGGGTTGTCTTGAATTTAAACATCATGGAGGGGCTGGATGGCTTGGGATTGTGCTGATTTTTCTGTGATTTTCGTTTTTTTGGCCTGTTGTTGTGGCCTTTTCACCAGGGGTAGTGAGTGTTGCATGGGCCTAGTCTTTCTGTGGGTTGTCTTGAATTTAAACATCATGGAGGGGCTGGATGGCTTGGGATTGTGCAGATTTTTCTGTGATTTTCGTTTTTTTGGCCTGTTGTTGTGGCCTTTTCACCAGGGGTAGTGAGTGTTGCATGGGCCTAGTCTTTCTGTGGGGTGTCTTGAATTTAAACATCATGGAGGGCCTGGATGGTTTGAGATTGTGCTGATTTTTCTGTGTTTTTCGATTTTTTGGGGTGTTCATGGGGACAGGCCATGTGGGTGGGGGCCATTTTGAGTGCTGCTACAGGCCCTGGCCATGTGCTGGGAGGGAGGGGGTCATTTTGAATGCAGGCAGTGTTGTTAGGCCTGCAACCATTTTGCCTAGTTTTCAACTTTTATGCCCAGGGGTAGTGAGTGTTGCATGGGCCTAGTCTTTCTGTGGGTTGTCTTGATTTTAAACATCATGGAGGGGCTGGATGGCTTGGGATTGTGCTGATTTTTCTGTGAGTTTCGTTTTTTTGGCCTGTTGTTGTGGCCTTTTCACCAGGGGTGGTGAGTGTTGCATGGGCCTAGTCTTTCTGTGGGTTGTCTTGAATTTAAACATCATGGAGGGGCTGGATGGCTTGGGATTGTGCTGATTTTTCTGTGATTTTCGTTTTTTTGGCCTGTTGTTGTGGCCTTTTCACCAGGGGTAGTGAGTGTTGCATGGGCCTAGTCTTTCTGTGGGGTGTCTTGAATTTAATTATCATGGAGGGCCTTGATGGTTTGGGATTGTGCTGATTTTTCTGTGTTTTTCGATTTTTTGGGGTGTTCATGGGGACAGGCCATGTGGCTGGGGGCCATTTTGAGTGCTGCTACAGGCCCTGGCCATGTGCTGGGAGGGAGGGGGCAATTTTGAATGCAGGCAGTGTTGTTAGGCCTGCAACCATTTTGCCTAGTTTTCAACCTTTATGCCCAGGGGTAGTGAGTGTTGCATGGGCCTAGTCTTTCTGTGGGGTGTCTTGAATTTAAACATCATGGAGGGCCTGGATGGTTTGGGATTGTGCTGATTTTTCTGTGATGTTCGTTTTTTGGCCTGTTGTTCTGGCCTTTTCACCAGGGGTAGTGAGTGCTGCATGGGCCTAGTCTTTCTGTGGGTTGTCTTGAATTTAAACATCATGGAGGGGCTGGATGGCTTGGGATTTTGCTGATTTTTCAGTGATTTTCGTTTTTTTGGCCTGTTGCTGTGGCCTTTTCACCAGGGGTAGTGAGTGTTGCATGGGCCGAGTCTTTCTGTGGGGTGTCTTGAATTTAATTATCATGGAGGGCCTTGATGGTTTGGGATTGTGCTGATTTTTCTGTGTTTTTCGATTTTTTGGGGTGTTCATGGGGACAGGCCATGTGGCTGGGGGCCATTTTGAGTGCTGCTACAGGCCCTGGCCATGTGCTGGGAGGGAGGGGGCAATTTTGAATGCAGGCAGTGTTGTTAGGCCTGCAACCATTTTGCCTAGTTTTCAACCTTTATGCCCAGGGGTAGTGAGTGTTGCATGGGCCTAGTCTTTCTGTGGGGTGTCTTGAATTTAAACATCATGGAGGGCCTGGATGGTTTGGGATTGTGCTGATTTTTCTGTGATGTTCGTTTTTTGGCCTGTTGTTCTGGCCTTTTCACCAGGGGTAGTGAGTGCTGCATGGGCCTAGTCTTTCTGTGGGTTGTCTTGAATTTAAACATCATGGAGGGGCTGGATGGCTTGGGATTTTGCTGATTTTTCAGTGATTTTCGTTTTTTTGGCCTGTTGCTGTGGCCTTTTCACCAGGGGTAGTGAGTGTTGCATGGGCCGAGTCTTTCTGTGGGGTGTATTGAATTTAAACATCATGGAGGGCCTGGATGGTTTGGGATTGTGCTGATTTTCCTGTGTTTTTCGATTTTTTGGGGTGTTCATGGGGACAGGCCATGTGGCTGGGGGCCATTTTGGGTGCTGCTACAGACCCTGGCCTTGTGCTGGGAGGGGGGGGGGGCATTTTGAATGCAGGCAGTGTTGTTAGGCCTGCAACCATTTTGCCTAGTTTTCAACCTTTATGCCCAGGGGTAGTGAGTGTTGCATGGGCCTAGTCTTTCTGTGGGGTGTCTTGAATTTAAACATCATGGAGGGCCTGGATGGTTTGGGATTGCGCAGATTTTTCTGTGATTTTCGTTTTTTTGGCCTGTTGTTGTGGCCTTTTCACCAGGCGTAGTGAGTGTTGCATGGGCCTAGTCTTTCTGTGGGGTGTCTTGAATTTAAACATCATGGAGGGCCTGGATGGTTTGAGATTGTGCAGATTTTTCTGTGTTTTTCGATTTTTTGGGGTGTTCATGGGGACAGGCCATGTGGGTGGGGGCCATTTTGAGTGCTGCTACAAGCCCTGGCCATGTGCTGGGAGGGAGGGGGCCATTTTGAATGCAGGCAGTGTTGTTAGGCCTGCAACCATTTTGCCTAGTTTTCAACCTTTATGCCCAGGGGTAGTGAGTGTTGCATGGGCCTAGTCTTTCTGTGGGTTGTCTTGAATTTAAACATCATGGAGGGGTTGGATGGCTTGGGATTGTGCTGATTTTTCTGTGATTTTCGTTTTTTTGGCCTGTTGTTGGGGCCTTTTCGCCAGGGGTAGTGAGTGTTGCATGGGCCTAGTCTTTCTGTGGGTTGTCTTGAATTTAAACATCATGGAGGGGCTGGATGGCTTGGGATTGTGCTGATTTTTCTGTGATTTTCGTTTTTTTGGCCTGTTGTTGTGGCCTTTTCACCAGGGGTAGTGAGTGTTGCATGGGCCTAGTCTTTCTGTGGGTTGTCTTGAATTTAAACATCATGGAGGGGCTGGATGGCTTGGGATTGTGCAGATTTTGCTGTTATTTTCGTTTTTTTGGCCTGTTGTTGTGGCCTTTTCACCAGGGGTAGTGAGTGTTGCATGTGCCTAGTCTTTCTGTGGGGTGTCTTGAATTTAAACATCATGGAGGGCCTGGATGGTTTGAGATTGTGCTGATTTTTCTGTGTTTTTCGATTTTTTGGGGTGTTCATGGGGACAGGCCATGTGGGTGGGGGCCATTTTGAGTGCTGCTACAGGCCCTGGCCATGTGCTGGGAGGGAGGGGGTCATTTTGAATGCAGGCAGTGTTGTTAGGCCTGCAACCATTTTGCCTAGTTTTCAACTTTTATGCCCAGGGGTAGTGAGTGTTGCATGGGCCTAGTCTTTCTGTGGGTTGTCTTGATTTTAAACATCATGGAGGGGCTGGATGGCTTGGGATTGTGCTGATTTTTCTGTGATTTTCGTTTTTTTGGCCTGTTGTTGTGGCCTTTTCACCAGGGGTGGTGAGTGTTGCATGGGCCTAGTCTTTCTGTGGGTTGTCTTGAATTTAAACATCATGGAGGGGCTGGATGGCTTGGGATTGTGCTGATTTTTCTGTGATTTTCGTTTTTTTGGCCTGTTGTTGTGGCCTTTTCACCAGGGGTAGTGAGTGTTGCATGGGCCTAGTCTTTCTGTGGGGTGTCTTGAATTTAATTATCATGAAGGGCCTTGATGGTTTGGGATTGTGCTGATTTTTCTGTGTTTTTCGATTTTTTGGGGTGTTCATGGGGACAGGCCATGTGGCTGGGGGCCATTTTGACTGCTGCTACAGGCCCTGGCCATGTGCAGGGAGGGAGGGGGCAATTTTGAATGCAGGCAGTGTTGTTAGGCCTGCAACCATTTTGCCTAGTTTTCAACCTTTATGCCCAGGGGTAGTGAGTGTTGCATGGGCCTAGTCTTTCTGTGGGGTGTCTTGAATTTAAACATCATGGAGGGCCTGGATGGTTTGGGATTGTGCTGATTTTTCTGTGATTTTCGTTTTTTTGGGGTGTTCATGGGGACAGGCCATGTGGCTGGGGGCCATTTTGAGTGCTGCTACAGACCCTGGCCATGTGCTGGGAGGGAGGGGGCCATTTTGAATGCAGGCAGTGTTGTTATTCCTGCAACCATTTTGCTTAGTTTTCAACCTTTATGCCCAGGGGTAGTGAGTGTTGCATGGGCCTAGTCTTTCTGTGGGTTGTCTTGAATTTAAACATCATGGAGGGGCTGGATGGCTTGGGATTTTGCTGATTTTTCAGTGATTTTCGTTTTTTTGGACTGTTGCTGTGGCCTTTTCACCAGGGGTAGTGAGTGTTGCATGGGCCGAGTCTTTCTGTGGTGTGTATTGAATTTAAACATCATGGAGGGCCTGGATGGTTTGGGATTGTGCTGATTTTCCTGTGTTTTTCGATTTTTTGGGGTGTTCATGGGGACAGGCCATGTGGCTGGGGGCCATTTTGAGTGCTGCTACAGACCCTGGCCATGTGCTGGGAGGGAGGGGGCCATTTTGAATGCAGGCAGTGTTGTTAGGCCTGCAACCATTTTGCCTAGTTTTCAACCTTTATGCCCAGGGGTAGTGAGTGTTGCATGGGCCTAGTCTTTCTGTGGGGTGTCTTGAATTTAAACATCATGGAGGGCCTGGATGGTTTGGGATTGCGCAGATTTTTCTGTGATTTTCGTTTTTTTGGCCTGTTGTTGTGGCCTTTTCACCAGGGGTAGTGAGTGTTGCATGGGCCTAGTCTTTCTGTGGGGTGTCTTGAATTTAAACATCATGGAGGGCCTGGATGGTTTGAGATTGTGCTGATTTTTCTGTGTTTTTCGATTTTTTGGGGTGTTCATGGGGACAGGCCATGTGGGTGGGGGCCATTTTGAGTGCTGCTACAAGCCCTAGCCATGTGCTGGGAGGGAGGGGGCCATTTTGAATGCAGGCAGTGTTGTTAGGCCTGCAACCATTTTGCCTAGTTTTCAACCTTTATGCCCAGGGGTAGTGAGTGTTGCATGGGCCTAGTCTTTCTGTGGGGTGTCTTGAATTTAAATATCATGGAGGGCCTGGATGGTTTGGGATTGTGCTGATTTTTCTGTGATTTTCGTTTTTTTGGCCTGTTGTTGTGGTCTTTTCACCAGGGGTAGTGAGTGTTGCATGGGCCTAGTCTTTCTGTGGGTTGTCTTGAATTTAAACATCATGGAGGGGCTGGTGGCTTGGGATTGTGCAGATTTTTCTGTGATTTTCGTTTTTTTGGCCTGTTGTTGTGGCCTTTTCACCACGGGTAGTGAGTGTTGCATGGGCCTAGTCTTTCTCTGGGGTGTCTTGAATTTAAACATCATGGAGGGCCTGGATGGTTTGGGATTGTGCTGATTTTTCTGTGATTTTCGTTTTTTTGGCCTGTTGTTGTGGCCTTTTCACCAGGGGTAGTGAGTGTTGCATGGGCCGAGTCTTTCTGTGGGATGTATTGAATTTAAACATCATGGAGGGCCTGGATGGTTTGGGATTGTGCTGATTTTCCTGTGTTTTTCGATTTTTTGGGGTGTTCATGGGGACAGGCCTTGTGGCTGGGGGCCATTTTGAGTGCTGCTACAGACCCTGGCCATGTGCTGGGAGGGAGGGGGCCATTTTGAATGCAGGCAGTGTTGTTAGGCCTGCAACCATTTTGCCTAGTTTTCAACCTTTATGCCCAGGGATAGTGAGTGTTGCATGGGCCTAGTCTTTCTGTGGGGTGTCTTGAATTTAAACATCATGGAGGGCCTGGATGGTTTGGGATTGCGCAGATTTTTCTGTGATTTTCGTTTTTTTGGCCTGTTGTTGTGGCCTTTTCACCAGGGGTAGTGAGTGTTGCATGGGCCTAGTCTTTCTGTGGGGTGTCTTGAATTTAAACATCATGGAGGGCCTGGATGGTTTGAGATTGTGCTGATTTTTCTGTGTTTTTCGATTTTTTGGGGTGTTCATGGGGACAGGCCATGTGGGTGGGGGCCATTTTGAGTGCTGCTACAAGCCCTGGCCATGTGCTGGGAGGGAGGGGGCCATTTTGAATGCAGGCAGTGTTGTTAGGCCTGCAACCATTTTGCCTAGTTTTCAACCTTTATGCCCAGGGGTAGTGAGTGTTGCATGGGCCTAGTCTTTCTGTGGGTTGTCTTGAATTTAAACATCATGGAGGGGTTGGATGGCTTGGGATTGTGCTGATTTTTCTGTGATTTTCGTTTTTTTGGCCTGTTGTTGTGGCCTTTTCACCAGGGGTAGTGAGTGTTGCATGGGCCTAGTCTTTCTGTGGGTTGTCTTGAATTTAAACATCATGGAGGGGCTGGATGGCTTGGGATTGTGCTGATTTTTCTGTGATTTTCGTTTTTTTGGCCTGTTGTTGTGGCCTTTTCACCAGGGGTAGTGAGTGTTGCATGGGCCTAGTCTTTCTGTGGGTTGTCTTGAATTTAAACATCATGGAGGGGCTGGATGGCTTGGGATTGTGCAGATTTTTCTGTGATTTTCGTTTTTTTGGCCTGTTGTTGTGGCCTTTTCACCAGGGGTAGTGAGTGTTGCATGTGCCTAGTCTTTCTGTGGGTTGTCTTGAATTTAAACATCATGGAGGGCCTGGATGGTTTGAGATTGTGCTGATTTTTCTGTGTTTTTCGATTTTTTGGGGTGTTCATGGGGACAGGCCATGTGGGTGGGGGCCATTTTGAGTGCTGCTACAGGCCCTGGCCATGTGCTGGGAGGGAGGGGGTCATTTTGAATGCAGGCAGTGTTGTTAGGCCTGCAACCATTTTGCCTAGTTTTCCACTTTTATGCCCAGGGGTAGTGAGTGTTGCATGGGCCTAGTCTTTCTGTGGGTTGTCTTGATTTTAAACATCATGGAGGGGCTGGATGGCTTGGGATTGTGCTGATTTTTCTGTGATTTTCGTTTTTTTGGCCTGTTGTTGTGGCCTTTTCACCAGGGGTGGTGAGTGTTGCATGGGCCTAGTCTTTCTGTGGGTTGTCTTGAATTTAAACATCATGGAGGGGCTGGATGGCTTGGGATTGTGCTGATTTTTCTGTGATTTTCGTTTTTTTGGTCTGTTGTTGTGGCCTTTTCACCAGGGGTAGTGAGTGTTGCATGGGCCTAGTCTTTCTGTGGGGTGTCTTGAATTTAATTATCATGGAGGGCCTTGATGGTTTGGGATTGTGCTGATTTTTCTGTGTTTTTCGATTTTTTGGGGTGTTCATGGGGATAGGCCATGTGGCTGGGGGCCATTTTGAGTGCTGCTACAGGCCCTGGCCATGTGCTGGGAGGGAGGGGGCAATTTTGAATGCAGGCAGTGTTGTTAGGCCTGCAACCATTTTGCCTAGTTTTCAACCTTTATGCCCAGGGGTAGTGAGTGTTGCATGGGCCTAGTCTTTCTGTGGGGTGTCTTGAATTTAAACATCATGGAGGGCCTGGATGGTTTGGGATTGTGCTGATTTTTCTGTGATTTTCGTTTTTTTGGCCTGTTGTTCTGGCCTTTTCACCAGGGGTAGTGAGTGCTGCATGGGCCTAGTCTTTCTGTGGGTTGTCTTGAATTTAAACATCATGGAGGGGCTGGATGGCTTGGGATTTTGCTGATTTTTCAGTGATTTTCGTTTTTTTGGCCTGTTGCTGTGGCCTTTTCACCAGGGGTAGTGAGTGTTGCATGGGCCGAGTCTTTCTGTGGGGTGTATTGAATTTAAACATCATGGAGGGCCTGGATGGTTTGGGATTGTGCTGATTTTCCTGTGTTTTTTCGATTTTTTGGGGTGTTCATGGGGACAGGCCATGTGGCTGGGGGCCATTTTGAGTGCTGCTACAGACCCTGGCCATGTCTTGGGAGGGAGGGGGCCATTTTGAATGCAGGCAGTGTTGTTAGGCCTGCAACCATTTTCCCTAGTTTTCAACCTTTATGCCCAGGGGTAGTGAGTGTTGCATGGGCCTAGTCTTTCTGTGGGGTGTCTTGAATTTAAACATCATGGAGGGCCTGGATGGTTTGGGATTGCGCAGATTTTTCTGTGATTTTCGTTTTTTTGGCCTGTTGTTGTGGCCTTTTCACCAGGGGTAGTGAGTGTTGCATGGGCCTAGTCTTTCTGTGGGGTGTCTTGAATTTAAACATCATGGAGGGCCTGGATGGTTTGAGATTGTGCTGATTTTTCTGTGTTTTTCGATTTTTTGGGGTGTTCATGGGGACAGGCCATGTGGGTGGGGGCCATTTTGAGTGCTGCTACAAGCCCTGGCCATGTGCTGGGAGGGAGGGGGCCATTTTGAATGCAGGCAGTGTTGTTAGGCCTGCAACCATTTTGCCTAGTTTTCAACCTTTATGCCCAGGGGTAGTGAGTGTTGCATGGGCCTAGTCTTTCTGTGGGGTGTCTTGAATTTAAACATCATGGAGGGGTTGGATGGTTTGGGATTGTGCTGATTTTTCTGTGATTTTCGTTTTTTTGGCCTGTTGTTGTGGCCTTTTCACCAGGGGTAGTGAGTGTTGCATGGGCCTAGTCTTTCTGTGGGTTGTCTTGAATTTAAACATCATGGAGGGGCTGGATGGCTTGGGATTGTGCTGATTTTTCTGTGATTTTCGTTTTTTTGGCCTGTTGTTGTGGCCTTTTCACCAGGGGTAGTGAGTGTTGCATGGGCCTAGTCTTTCTGTGGGTTGTCTTGAATTTAAACATCATGGAGGGGCTGGATGGCTTGGGATTGTGCAGATTTTTCTGTGATTTTCGTTTTTTTGGCCTGTTGTTGTGGCCTTTTCACCAGGGGTAGTGAGTGTTGCATGTGCCTAGTCTTTCTGTGGGTTGTCTTGAATTTAAACATCATGGAGGGCCTGGATGGTTTGAGATTGTGCTGATTTTTCTGTGTTTTTCGATTTTTTGGGGTGTTCATGGGGACAGGCCATGTGGGTGGGGGCCATTTTGAGTGCTGCTACAGGCCCTGGCCATGTGCTGGGAGGGAGGGGGTCATTTTGAATGCAGGCAGTGTTGTTAGGCCTGCAACCATTTTGCCTAGTTTTCCACTTTTATGCCCAGGGGTAGTGAGTGTTGCATGGGCCTAGTCTTTCTGTGGGTTGTCTTGATTTTAAACATCATGGAGGGGCTGGATGGCTTGGGATTGTGCTGATTTTTCTGTGATTTTCGTTTTTTTGGCCTGTTGTTGTGGCCTTTTCACCAGGGGTGGTGAGTGTTGCATGGGCCTAGTCTTTCTGTGGGTTGTCTTGAATTTAAACATCATGGAGGGGCTGGATGGCTTGGGATTGTGCTGATTTTTCTGTGATTTTCGTTTTTTTGGTCTGTTGTTGTGGCCTTTTCACCAGGGGTAGTGAGTGTTGCATGGGCCTAGTCTTTCTGTGGGGTGTCTTGAATTTAATTATCATGGAGGGCCTTGATGGTTTGGGATTGTGCTGATTTTTCTGTGTTTTTCGATTTTTTGGGGTGTTCATGGGGATAGGCCATGTGGCTGGGGGCCATTTTGAGTGCTGCTACAGGCCCTGGCCATGTGCTGGGAGGGAGGGGGCAATTTTGAATGCAGGCAGTGTTGTTAGGCCTGCAACCATTTTGCCTAGTTTTCAACCTTTATGCCCAGGGGTAGTGAGTGTTGCATGGGCCTAGTCTTTCTGTGGGGTGTCTTGAATTTAAACATCATGGAGGGCCTGGATGGTTTGGGATTGTGCTGATTTTTCTGTGATTTTCGTTTTTTTGGCCTGTTGTTCTGGCCTTTTCACCAGGGGTAGTGAGTGCTGCATGGGCCTAGTCTTTCTGTGGGTTGTCTTGAATTTAAACATCATGGAGGGGCTGGATGGCTTGGGATTTTGCTGATTTTTCAGTGATTTTCGTTTTTTTGGCCTGTTGCTGTGGCCTTTTCACCAGGGGTAGTGAGTGTTGCATGGGCCGAGTCTTTCTGTGGGGTGTATTGAATTTAAACATCATGGAGGGCCTGGATGGTTTGGGATTGTGCTGATTTTCCTGTGTTTTTTCGATTTTTTGGGGTGTTCATGGGGACAGGCCATGTGGCTGGGGGCCATTTTGAGTGCTGCTACAGACCCTGGCCATGTCTTGGGAGGGAGGGGGCCATTTTGAATGCAGGCAGTGTTGTTAGGCCTGCAACCATTTTCCCTAGTTTTCAACCTTTATGCCCAGGGGTAGTGAGTGTTGCATGGGCCTAGTCTTTCTGTGGGGTGTCTTGAATTTAAACATCATGGAGGGCCTGGATGGTTTGGGATTGCGCAGATTTTTCTGTGATTTTCGTTTTTTTGGCCTGTTGTTGTGGCCTTTTCACCAGGGGTAGTGAGTGTTGCATGGGCCTAGTCTTTCTGTGGGGTGTCTTGAATTTAAACATCATGGAGGGCCTGGATGGTTTGAGATTGTGCTGATTTTTCTGTGTTTTTCGATTTTTTGGGGTGTTCATGGGGACAGGCCATGTGGGTGGGGGCCATTTTGAGTGCTGCTACAAGCCCTGGCCATGTGCTGGGAGGGAGGGGGCCATTTTGAATGCAGGCAGTGTTGTTAGGCCTGCAACCATTTTGCCTAGTTTTCAACCTTTATGCCCAGGGGTAGTGAGTGTTGCATGGGCCTAGTCTTTCTGTGGGGTGTCTTGAATTTAAATATCATGGAGGGCCTGGATGGTTTGGGATTGTGCTGATTTTTCTGTGATTTTCGTTTTTTTGGCCTGTTGTTGTGGCCTTTTCACCAGGGGTAGTGAGTGTTGCATGGGCCTAGTCTTTCTGTGGGTTGTCTTGAATTTAAACATCATGGAGGGGCTGGTGGCTTGGGATTGTGCAGATTTTTCTGTGATTTTCGTTTTTTTGGCCTGTTGTTGTGGCCTTTTCACCACGGGTAGTGAGTGTTGCATGGGCCTAGTCTTTCTGTGGGGTGTCTTGAATTTAAACATCATGGAGGGCCTGGATGGTTTGGGATTGTGCTGATTTTTCTGTGATTTTCGTTTTTTTGGCCTGTTGTTGTGGCCTTTTCACCAGGGGTAGTGAGTGTTGCATGGGCCTAGTCTTTCTGTGGGTTGTCTTGAATTTAAACATCATGGAGGGGCTGGTGGCTTGGGATTGTGCAGATTTTTCTGTGATTTTCGTTTTTTTGGCCTGTTGTTGTGGCCTTTTCACCAGGGGTAGTGAGTGTTGCATGGGCCTAGTCTTTCTGTGGGGTGTCTTGAATTTAAACATCATGGAGGGCCTGGATGGTTTGGGATTGTGCTGATTTTTCTGTGTTTTTCGATTTTTTGGGTTGTTCATGGGGACAGGCCATGTGGGTGGGGGCCATTTTGAGTGCTGCTACAGGCCCTGGCCATGTGCTGGGAGGGAGGGGGCCATTTTGAATGCAGGCAGTGTTGTTAGGCCTGCAACCATTTTGCCTAGTTTTCAACCTTTATGCCCAGGGGTAGTGAGTGTTGCATGGGCCTAGTCTTTCTGTGGGGTGTCTTGAATTTAAACATCATGGAGGGCCTGGATGGTTTGGGATTGTGCTGATTTTTCTGTGATTTTCGTTTTTTGGGCCTGTGTTGTGGCCTTTTCACCAGGGGTAGTGAGTGTTGCACGGCTTAGTCTTTCTGTGGGGTATTCTGTGGGGAATTTAAACATCATGGAGGGCCTGGATGGTTTGTGATTGTGCTGAGTTTTCTGTGATTTTCGTTTTTTTGGCCTGTTGTTGTGGCCTTTTCACCAGGGGTAGTGAGTGTTGCATGGGCCTAGTCTTTCTGTGGGGTGTCTTGAATTTAAACATCATGGAGGGCATGGGATTGTGCTGATTTTTCTGTGTTTTTTCGATTTTTTTGGGGTGTATAACTGAACTGATGTTCCTCTGTCTTCCATTGCTTTTAGGTGCAGAAGACTCAAGAGAACCACCAGTGCCAGGAAGAAGTCCTGCAGCGGTGCGTGTGTGCATCATAACGTCACGCGACGTCACGTCTGGCCACAGACAACTCTGCAACTCGTGCAACTACGGCCTGCTGTTCTGACCTGCTCTGAAGAAGATGGCCCTAAAAAAAGGTCCCTGTAGCTCCTCTAGCAAGAAAGTTGCCAGTAAGGAGCAGAAGAAGCAAGTTACCAAGGAGGCTGGGGTGCCGACCGCCACGTTTTTTGGGAGTAAAAAAACAAGTACACCTGCAGCATCAGCGAGATCTGCTGGGGACCAAGCTGGGAGCAGCACCCCCGCTCCATTGGGCTCAGTGCCGCCACCACCACGCCAACTTAAGTCCAAGCCCTGGAGTGCTGCAGAGGCAGTCAGTGTACTTCTTCAATCACCATCGACCAGTGATGTTGGCTCATCGCAAGAAAGTAGCAGCAATGTCCCTGAATCAACACAGGTTGTTGTAACTCATCTGACAAGTGTTGAACAACCACAGCCGCAACAACAACCACATGTGCAAGTACAAGCCCAAGTACATGTGGAAGGAGAGGCAGCGCAAGGAGATGCGCAAGCAGAGGTGCATGGAGAGTCACAAGTGCCCACAATAGTTGTTCCTCCCAAAGTAGGGGCACATCAGGAAATCGACAATCAAGCCGAGGTATCATTTGAGGAAGCCACTCCTCCTGATGATCATTCATTGTCTTCCACATCCCTAGCAAGGAAAAGATCAAGGGGGGTGTCTACATCTTCTTCAAGCCCACCTCCTTCTGATGATCTGGATGAAAATTGGGAACCATCACGGCCGTCTGAGAGTGAGGCACACCATGATCTGACAAAGGTACTTAAGCGTAAAAGGAAGGTCGTCGAAAAACTCATAGTTATGGAGTGTGATGAGGCTCAACAAGAAGTGGCGGATACTGCTGCTGATAAAGCCTCTCACGATGACGAACCAGTCATCATAAAGGTCACTGCAACCCCAGCGGGCATGCAGCAAAGAGACATTTTGACCCTTGCACGAGAAGCAGCTGAGCGTGATGATGATGTCGACGAGGAGAAAATGGAAACACAACAAGTATTGGAGTTAACTAGTACACCAACACCTACCGCTTCCATATTTCTTCCTCGCAAGAAGGGACCTCCATCCACCTCGACCTCAATTAGTGATGGTGAAAGTGCACAACGTACTAAAGTTCGGCAATCCACATCCTCCACTTCCTCTGGCATTAGCAGCAAGACCACCGCCAACAGTATCGCCGCCTCCTCCGTCCCCCACAGACAATTCAAGTCCCCAGCTTGGGACTTCCTTAGTGTTTGCCCAAAAAGGGAAAACTTCGCCATTTGTAGCATTGGTAAGGTTGCAGTTAGTCGTGGTAAGTTTGGTACCAACTATGGTACCGGAGGCCAGAGAGGTCATCTTAAGAGACAGCACGCTGTCCAAGGGTTTGCGCACCTACAGGCGATCAAGGAAGCCCTAATTGCACGTAATGAAAACGTTGATTTTTCATCTGATGATGACGAGGAGGAAGAAGACGTGTCAAACACTTCACTTACACCCAGTACCCCTGTCAGCAGCACACCCCATGTGAGCCACACTAAGAGTGTGGGAGAGAGTGAGACACCAATGCGAAAAAGTTCATCAGCGAGCGTAACTGGGTCGAAGATATCATCATCATCATTATCCCGTAAATGCTTGGTCCACGGCAACATTAAAAAGATGTTGTTTACAGAAGCGCAATATGAACGCAACCACCCACTGACGCATCTGTATAACACTAAGCTGGCTAAAATGCTAGCTCTGGACCTTCTCCCTTTTTCTTTTGTAGAAGGGGTTGGTTTTCTAGAATTAGTGGCAGCGCTCTGCCCTAAATGGAAGGTTCCTAGCCGATTCTATTTTGCCAGAGTTGCGGTTCCAGCACTACATGAAGATGTTCTGGAGGTGATTGGGGCAGCTTTGCAGAAGAGTGCTGTTCACACTATACATCTGACAACAGACATGTGGACCAGTGGCGCAGGCGCTGATTACATGTGCATCACTGCACACTGGGTCTCTTTTTCAGGGGTTAAAGCAAAGCTAAACGCAGGTGTTGACCCGGACCAAGTTTTTAAAGCTGCTCGGAAACATGCAACACTAGCCATGTTTGTTTTGGAGAAACGTCACACAGCAATAAACATTTTGGATGAGTTTAACACAAAGGTCCTTGACTGGCTGTCCCCAAAAAACACGCCAGATTGGTTATGTTTCCACGGATAATGGCGCCATGGAGCTGGGTGACTATTTCAGAGTGCCGTGTTTGGCGCACTGTATAAACCTGGTTGTCAGAAAATTCTTGAGTGATAAAGACAGTGCAGCGTACGGGGTAGTGGACACCTGCCAAAAAATGTGCAAACATTTCAGCCATTCTTTTAAGGCCCGGAAGCATCTGAGGAGCCTGCTACATGAACGTCGAATGCCAGTGAAAGCACTCATCCAGGAGGTGGCAACACTTTGGAACTCAACCTTCTACATGATTGAGCGTCTGTATGAGCAGTATACGGTACTCGACCACTATTTCTTAACACAGGGTACAGCTCAGTAGGACCTGAGGATGGGTGCGGCGCAATGGGACATAGTTAAAAGCCTAACACGCATGCTTCGTCCTTTTGAGGTCTTCACGCGTGCAGTCAGCAAGGAGGACTGTCATTTGGGAAAAGCTATCCCATTGGTGTACATGCTGGAGCACCAACTGAAGGAGGTGTGTTCTGTGTTTCAAAAAGATGAAAAAAAACAAGCCCCTTTTGTTTTGGCCGAGAAATTATTAGAGCGCCTACAAGGTGATGAACGTCTTAAAATGATCCACTCAAACCAGCATACATTTGTGCTACTATTCTGGATCCACGCTACAAAAAGGCGCTGGCAGGCCGAGCATTCTTTACTTTTGCTGATGAAGATGTTACAAAGTACAAACAGAGGCTAGCCTTCTCAGCCAAGAGGTTTGAAAGAGAACGGCAGAAAATTGAAGGAAAAGGCAGTACATCAGCATCAGCATGCCATCCCCAGTCAAAACAATCCACTTCTGCACTTGTGGCTGTGGCACAAGTGACCTCTCAGCTGTTAAAGACACCGGCAACCGGATCATCTGCACCAGACACAACAGTAACATTGGAGGATGAAGAGGATTGGCTAGCTCGGCTTGGGTTTGGTTCTCAAAAGGTCACAGCAACAGCTAAGCAAAGTGGAGGAACCTTGGAGGAGGACCTTGAGTTGATGGTGAAGGACTATCTGAATGACTCAACAGAGGTCTATGTTAATGCTGACCCATTGGCGTATTGGCATCAGAAAAAAGAATTGTGGCCACAGCTCTCCAACATGGCTTTAAACTACTTGCCTTGCCCACTCGCAATCGTGTCTTCTGAACGTGTTTTCAGTGCTGCTGGTGGCATTGTAACTTCCAAACGGAGCCGCCTCTTGCCCAAAAATGTGGAGAGGTTAACAATGATCAAGATGAATCAGCACCTCATACCGCCAGATTACAGAGTACGAGAAAGCACGCCGGATGAAGACGAGTTGGACAGCAACGTAGTTGAGGGAATTTCTTCTCTGTCAGGTGACACTGAGCTCACCCTGCCTGAATTCGCAGAGTATGATGATGAAGCCTTATTCTTATTCGTGGACCCTGACACCGAGCCCTGAAAATGAGACAATGAATCAATAACTTTCTTTTTCGTCCTTATTCACTTTTATTCCTGTGTGTCTGTCTTTCTTTGTTGTGCAGTTAATATAATTCAAACTTTAATCACCTAATCACAAAAAAAATCCCATCAGCAGAACTGTCTTCACTTGTTTGCTTATTGATTTGAAGGTGCCGCAGTCTGCATTCCTCAGGTTCACAAGTTCAGAAGAACATGCTACTCTATCCTCCTCCTCCAGACTCCTATTTCCATCAAAGCAGAGGGCTGGTTTACGCCCAATGAAGAAAGACTCAGCACTTGTGGGGGTGTTCTACTTCTTTGCGGGTGAGTTGACGGCTCTGGGGCCATTCCGGGGAAGCTCTAATACCGGATAAAAGTGGTTTGGACCAAATCGGAGGCGGACATTTTTTTGTGTTTTTTCTGACTTGCTTGCCTTTGAGGTGCTCTTTGGGGGGGTTCCGGGTGTTTGTGGGTGAGTTTTGGGGTGTGGGAGCACTGCTCGGACACTCTAATCTTGATTGCATTTGCTTTTCAGGAAATCTGTAGTGGAAAACTAGAGTTATGGCCTAGCTGCACAGCGCGTTTGGACCGAAGGCCGAGAAATATTGTAATTATGAGATTTTGCTTTTGGGCTGTTTGGGGGTGTTGTGCTTTTTGGCGGGTAGGTTGGCGGGCCTTGGGGCATTCCTGGGAAGGTCTAATACCGGATAGAAGTGGTTGGGACAAAATCTACGCTGATTTTTTTTGTGCTATTTTTGACATTTTGCTCAATGTAGCATTTTTGAGGGCCTGTTTGGGGGGCTTCCTGTGGTGTTTGTGGGTGGGTTTCGGGGTCTGGGAGCACTGCTGGGTATGGATACTTTAGTTTGCAAGAGGTTTGAAGGAAATCCATGGTGGCAGAGGGGAGTTAGGGCCTAGCTGCAGAGCGCGCGCGGAGTGATTTGGGAAATTGGCAAAAAAATGACTAAGTCCCCATTTTTGTACTTTTGCTCTTTGGCTGTTTGGGGGTCTTCTACTCGTTTTCTTCTGGGTTTACGGCTCTGGGGCCATTGCTGGGAAGCTCTAATACTGGATAAAAGTGGTTTGGACCAAATCGGAGGCGGACTTTTTTTGTGTTTTTGCTGACTTGCTTGCCTTTGAGGTGCTCTTTGGGGGGGTTCTGGGTGTTTGTGGGTGAGTTTTGGGGTCTGGGAGCACTGCTGGGACACTCTAATCTTGATTGGCAGGTGGGTTGGCGGGTCTTGAGGCATTCCTGGGAAGGTCTAATACCGGATAGAAGTGGTTGGGACAAAATCCATAAGGAAAAGCCTTTTGACACTTTTTGTAACTTAGGGTTCGTTAGGGTTAGCCCTAGCAGCAGGATTGCATGTGTTTCGGGGTGTTCTAAATTTTTGCAACTGAGTTCTGGGGTCTTAGAGCACTCGTGAGAATGTGTATTTTTGTTTGCAAGTCATTTGAAGAAAATCCATGGTGGGAAAGGGGGGATTTGGCATAGTTAAAGAAAGCCTCTGCCACCATTCTTAACTTAGGGTTTGGGTTAGCAGTATTTCTATTGCATGTTTTTGGGTGGGGGGCGTTTCGAGTCTTGGAGCGCTGCTGGCTATGGATACTTTTAATTGCTTGCAAGTGGTTTGAATACAATCCACGGTGGGTAAGGGGGTATTTGGGCCTACTTTTACTTTCGAAGTACGTTTTGTCACCAGTTTTCTGCTAGGCCTCGTTTTTTGAGATCTGATTGGGGGTCTTCTACATTTTTGCGACTGGCTTTAGTAAGGGTCTGGGTGGGAGCACTGCTGGGAAGGTCTAATTTTGTTCTAAAACACAGTTTACAGTACACCTAGATTGAGGTGAAAGATCCGCTAAATTAATTTGACCATACTTATTTATCCTTCAAAAGGTGACTCAGACAGAGTACGCACTTTCAAAAATGTTGTACTGTCTATTAGGAAAATCAAAGTGTGACTTTTTGCACTACACAGCGTACATACCTTATATTTATTTATCAGTGCTGTTTTTCGTTCAATAATTACAGGCCGGGTTTCAGTCTGTGCAATGGGGAAAAAAGGATGGAGTCAGGCTTCACATTAGCGAGCCGCAATTCAGCATCCGCCAGGCAGTCATTGGACAGGGTGTCTTCTGGTCACCAACATTGATGGACGAAGCGTCAGCTGGAATGGAGGAGTGCCGCTAATAAGAAGAATTGTTTGCTGCATGCAACTTACTTACCAAATTCAACAGGACAACTACAACAATACAGATACAGTATCCATTCTTTTCTTCTATGAGTGTGTGTGACTGCATTTCTTGGATCTCTCTCTGCTTCTAAATTGATCCCTACAGCCATTCTATAGGTTTTACTTCGGCTAATTTTTTAAACCTAATTTAATGTAGCCCTGTACTGTCGCATTCTGTCATTCACGGTTGTCGAAAGTACTACTTACTTTTCAGTAACAATGCATTCAGTAATGCATGCACTTCCTTTATGTCACGTAAAAGATTTATGGTTAGCTTTGTACCCAAAAAATTCTTTATGTTCAATTATTGTTTGTCCATGCTGTGCTTTTTTTTTTCTCTCAACAAAACCTACCCAAAAAGAAACCCCCATTCCCATCCATTTTACAAACCCTAACCCTCTTCCCCCGGGCTGTGTGGTTTTGCTTGATGTGTGACTAAATGACATCAATAATTCCACACACTTGCTGGGGGGGATAAGGTCATAGCAACAGGGTGGTGAAGGAATCCGAGGACATATTCTAGACTTACTCAGCTTCAGTACTATTTCTTGTAGTAGTAGCCAATGTCAAAGAAATCCTACACAAGTACAAGTTATACTATCAATACTTTACCATTTGTTAGGCTACATTGTGGCACTGTTGTAGTCTAGTGTACTGTCACCTGCTATATTCTCTATCGTACCATTGAAATGCTACAGTAAGGACAAACTAGGTTTCATTTTCTTTTTTTCCATAGCCATGCAACTGCCTTTGAGTCACACCACTAGTACCACCGCAATGAGGAGGATATTTCATCCTCCCTGGATTGCAACCTTAATCGCCATTTCCTGTGAAGCCAGCCCTGGGCCTAGCCCTACTTTCAAACAGAAATTACAGGTAAGATAAGCGTTTGGTTGGATCCGAGGTAGTATAATGGAGTATTAGGAGAGACGAGAGATTGACGGTAGTACTACTAAAGTCCTAGGACGATTCAGGAAAACAAACTTACTGTTAAACCCCCACCCACCAGACTCAAAAGCAGTAAAAAACAGGTATGGTCAGATAAAGTTTCAAAAAGTATATTTTTATAGCCCTAACAAAATAATCTCCCGCAAGACCCTCCCTAACCCCAACGATTGTCCTTCAAAAGTCCCCAAAAAACCCAACTCCCAATTCCCACCCCCCAAAAGTCTCTAAAAAAGGGGCAAGGGACACTACGGCAGGGTGCTGTTGACTTTAGCAGCCAGGGCATCATGCTCCTTGCGGAGGGTGGCATGTTCGAAGCGGAGGCCCTCCACCAAGTTCCTATAGCTTAGGACCTCCTGCTCCAGGTAGGACAGTCTGAGGGATAAGCGGCGCCGGCGTGCCTTGCAAATCCTGTGGGGGGCAGCTGCTGTCTTTGCTGCTCGGCGGTGGCGTTTGGCTTTGGTAGCCCAGCTCCATAACGCTGGAGCACTGCGTTGGCTGGCAGCCCGCACGGAGGAGGATGCAGCTGTTCCAGTGGATGTTGTTGTAGTACCAGACTGCGTCTCCTTCTCCTCCAGGGCCACCAGCCGCCGATATTCAGCGACAGTGGCATCCAGCCTCCGTTGCCGGGCCATTCGAGCCAGCTCCCTCCTCCTTGATGGTCTCTTGGATTTGGAAGGAGCAACTATTTGAAGAAAGAAAGACATAGTCTGTAACCAATGCTCCTTAAGATTAACACAAAATGATTGAGCAGAAAGTTGTGTCACAGTACAAGTAGCAAATTGAAAGCACAGTACATAACTATTGAGGACAGTATCTATGTAACCTCCGACTTCTTCATCCTTGCTCTAACATTAGTGGGAGTTTAAGGAACAAATTCTACGAGCACTCTGGACTTCCATTACAGTCGACTATGGCAGTACACCAGTCTTATTCTTCTTCTTCTCTCTTGTTTAGGAAAATTGGCACGTTATCTTATGCAAGCCGGCATAATGCCAGCGCAGTGAACTTGCACCCGAGAAAAACAGACGCACACCATGGTGAGTGAGACAGACTTGCGTTACTGTACCGGTCCAGTACATGCAGGTGGTGAAGCTCTTACTTTTCTATTACGGGTGGCACTGGGAATACTCTGTTAAAAGGACTACTGCTTAATTAATTTAGCTTTCACCCTACAGTGCAAATGAGTATTAGAAAAGGAAAATGAAGAAGCTAAATAATCTGATTATCTATCACTTCACATGGGATGTATTTGATGACATATGGGATGACTTTAGGTGCTTTGCTTATTATTGAGTGAACAGTGATACACCCACACATGAATGACGTACTACTACTAAACTAAAGTTATTAAGAGAGGTAGGGAGTGTCCACCGTAATAACCGGATATATGCTGTGCTTGCAGTTGCAATACAAACTACTGCTACTATTCATGGTAGTATTTGGACAAAATTACAACTTCTTTTTCTTGCCTTTTCTACACTGGAACGGACATGCGGGTGCAGTGTTACATGCTCTTCAAAGTAACACTTAGTTCATCCAGTGACCGTCTACTCTCTCTAGATACACATATGCTATCTAAGAGTCAGATAGTACCATGAATGATCCAGGCATCCATCCATTCAAAGTATATGCACACATACAGTTCCTGTTTCATCCACTCAGGCTGTTCTCCTTCCACCCATCCTTGCTTCATTATTCACCCAGCCATGCACCATACCATATTCTTTCCTTCCCAGCCACCTCGGGGACCAAGCAAACACATATCATTCTTCTTTGCCAGTCATCATTACATTTCTCGTCCTTCCACACTTACTTACACCCTTCTTTCGCTTTTCGTTCTATCCATCCATCAAGTTCATCTCAGATCTGATTGGGATTCTTCTCGCCAAAAACTTCACAGCTAAGTCGAAGTACATTTAGAGGGGGCTACTACCTCGTTTATTTATAATACACCCGTGCAGAAAGCACACTCTGCAGTCTTCAATCTCAATAAGTAAGGAATATATAGCTTACCTCTGCCCGCCACCACCGTGTCATTCCCCACAGAATTGTCTGGCACTTCCACCGCCTCCTCCCCAGAGTTGTCCTCGTCCAATGCCACCACCACCTCCGTGCTGGCCCCGCCTCCAGATGTTCCACCTACAAAGTACATTTAATAATGTTAGAATACACCACTCACTACTATATAATATTTGGTCTAGGAGGAAGAAAGAAATGTGAAAAAAACAGTATACAATTTAATAATTTGTGACTGTCTACACTAAAGTTAAAATGTCCATTTTTCCAGGGAAGGCTGTTGTCTTGCTGCACTTTATGGCACAACTGATGAATGCTTGCTTTTTATTTTTAACACGCACCACTTTTTCTCCTAACAGACAGAAGCTTGACTTCTAAGAACACGAGCAGGATCAAGTTCAAACCAGGTGAGAGCTCTGCTCGACCACAAGAAATGTGTCCAATTAATCGTCAGCACTAAGCACTTTTCCATTTTCAGTTAAACGTTTAGTTTTATGACAAACTTGATTTTAATAAATGTGTTTACTTTTAATAAAGCTTTTAAACTTAAATAGACTCTGTGGTTTTTGGTCCTCCAGACTAGAGTGGATGAGCTAAAGGTTTTGCAATTTTTGCAAGCATGAGTCCGTGCCTCTGACATCATTGGGGATCAATCATCGGTGAGTTTGGGAGCTAAATGACTCTGCCACACTATCTAGTCAGTAAGGAGATTGGGGGTTCAACTACAAAGTCTGTTATCACTGAGGTATGTGGAAAGTCTAACAGCACCTATTATAATTGATAAGCTAAGCAATGCATTATTTAGTGTCCATAGTTCTGTTTGTGCAGATTTGTCCCTGCAACAGTAGTAGAATGGATTGTCCTCCTATCCAAACCAAAAGTAAAGTAGTATCTTATTCTTTCTTGGTGGTCATTCACCTTTTTATTGTTGGCAATTGTCAAAGCATAAACATTTAGAAGACTTGAAAAGACAATATGGACAATCCCAGAGGACTGCACTCAGTGCATAGAGCTATTGCTGCCTAGAATGGAGTCCAATGGAATTGCCAAATGTGCAATCTTAGTTAGCTACACAGCCAGATTAATAAGAATAATCCAGTAATACCACACGGAGTCATAGTCGAGGCAGGATAAGAATTTAGATCCAGTCTACAAGAATATCAAAGACGATTTAGAAAAAATCGAATGAGGAACGCTGGGAAAAAATAAGTACTCTATATTAAAATTAAAACTTACTGGGGCCAGCAAAGGAGCCCTCACCTGCCCGATCCTGGTCTGCATCCTGAACAGCACCCTCCTCCTCCTCCTCCTCCTGTGTCCTCCTCTTGCCCCTGGGGGAAGCTGATGTACAACATGAAAGAAAGAAAAACAGAAAACATGGATGATATTTGTCAACCAAATCAAACATTTCAAAAGAACTAACAAAATATTTTAGCGAAATAGCAAATAGACAACTATTCCACGGGATATATTATTGACCAATCTCATCATGTGGTCTACTACGTTATTAGTATTGCTTGATTTGCGGACCGGCGAATTGGAAACTTTTTATGTAACTCACTAAACAAAGTACTAAAAAGGTTTGCCTAGGATTGGCAGGCAGCAGTCCGAAGCACGCGAAGTGACAGCCAAAGTCCATCGTGATTGCAGATCAGCGACAACACTAAAGTTTCCTACTACATTAACCAGTCATTAAAATACTCAAACTATCAATCCACCACCACTATTTCTTCTTATCGCCATGTGTACAAAGGAAGGACTGGACTTGAGTCTGTAGGGGCTGATTTAGAAGCCCCTTGAGGCTCTTTTGCTCCATTGTTGCGTGACTTTTGTGACGCAGCGGCAGCACAAAAGAGGCGCAATGGTGCGGCGTATATTAACAACGTGACGCATATGGGAGATGCATCACGTTGTAAAGCCCTGCGCCATCAGGGGGCGTTCCGGCGCAAGGGAGGGCGTTCCTGCGCAGGAACGCATCCTAAAAGTGGCTGAGGGAAATCTACAAGATTTCAATCACTCACTTTAACGACAATGATGTGTGACTCAAACCCTGCGCCTGCTTGAAGCAGACGTACGGCTTGACGCAGCATTGGGGAGATAGGGCACCCCAGATCATTGATGGAGCTGCGCCATCGTTGCGACGCAACTCCAGCAATGCGCCACCTTTACGGCACAGATGCGTAACGCTTTGGTGACGTTTTGGGCCCATGGTGCGCCGCATTGTAAATACGGTGCACCATGGGTGATGGTGGCGTGGCGCACAATTACTGGCGCATCCCTGCTACTTTGCAGGGATGCGCCAGTAATTAAAAATCTGAACCTTAGTGTGTAGCATTGCGCAGTTCTTTAAACTACACTCATACATAATTTCACAGGCCAATGAAATGAACACAAAATCGAAAACAAATAAGCATAGTAGCAACACTACTGAGAAGGAGAGCAGTGCACCTGAAATGCACAGAAGATTTTGAAATATAATTTACCTACAATGTAATGAGCAGCATTATTGCTCTTGGTAAAAAAACAAAACATTGCAATATAATAACACAGCAGGAGAAAACAGAGTAGTAAAGAAATAGCTACTACTACTCACCAAGCCTGGGGATCTCAAGGCCAAGCAGGTCGAGCAGATCTCGTTCACGGGTCAGGACATCCGTCCAGCGGTGGGTGGCCTGGTTGTAGGTGCGCCAGACCCGAGAGTGGTGGTACATGGCCCGGCACACCTTATCCCACCGCTCCCGGATCCCGTACCCGACACCGATCCTGCCGCCTGCCATGATGGTCCTGGGGAGGCGGCGCTGAACATAAAAAATGAGTGCGCCCACATCCTCCGGGCTAAAGATCTCCCTGGGTACGACCTGCTCCCCCCTCAAACGCCCGCACGGGAGCCGGGCACGGGGTGCGGGACCCTTCCCCTTCTCGGGATGCTTCCCGGCTCCCTTCACCATGGTCTGGGCAGAAAGGAATAAAGAAAATAGAATAGGAAAGAGAAGAAAAGGAAAGAGTTTAAAAAAGTAGTTTAAAATTCACCAAAAGTAGCAGTAAACACAAAAATATTGGGCTAGAAAAACAGAGGCATAGATAATAAGTAAAATAGATTAAAAAAAACTTCAAACAAGCAAAGGATGGCAGAGATTTAGAGAGGATACAAAGAGCATGCCCAGAACAATAGCAATGAATGAGAAACAAGATGGCCGCGCCCGTTCATGACCGCGCGGGTAAGTTCACGCGAGATTGTCCTGGCGAGCCGCACACTTTGCGAGATTACACTTCGCGCCCGGAAATGGAAATATGTCATGCAAACAAGGTGGCCGCGCCCTTGAACGACCGCAAGGGTAACTTCGCGCCTTGCGCTACAAGCGGCTCGCGAAAACGCACAAAACCTTGCGAACTAACACGCCGCAAAAAAACAAATCGCATATTCGCACGAATTCGCGGCTTCCGAATCCGATCTCGTTCGTGTTCGCGCCCCGCGAATCCCACAAAATTGGCGAAAAACGAGTTTTGCAAAACTGAAAGCACTCGGCAGGTGCAAGAGTTCAAACTCATCATTAGTAACCATTCCCTGTAGTGCTTCCTGACTGGGGCCCCTCCAGAGTTCAGTTGCTAGTTGCAACAATTGTATGACCCTGCTCTGACCCTCACAGCAGGATCATAGAATAGCTACAAGTAGGCCACTAAGGTCCTGGAAAAAAAGATTGCACTGCAACAGAAAGCAAATTACTGATAAGGAAGCAGGTGCCAGACCTGGAATTTTAAAACAGTGACACATTAATAAACTAACCCCAAATTAATTCATGTCAGTTGAAGCAGGGCAGGTGTGCTTGCTTTCCCCCCCCCATAATCTACAGTGATGATGAACCAGAGGGTGGCATTGATGTAACAGAGGGTGGCATGGGTGAAACAGAGGGTGGCAGTGGTGAAACAGAGGGTGCTGGGAACCTGTGATGATGAACCAGAGGTAGAAACAACATAGTCGCGACCGTTGCGAGCCGACAAGTACGTTCGCGATTGCGAACTAGTACCAAACCCTCGCGAACTGGCAAACCCTTGGGAACACAAAAAAAACAAATCCGCAAATTCGCGAGAATTCGCGGACTTGCCAGATTTGCAAAAATTCGCCCATGCTTACTCATTACACCTCTCTGCAATGCAGCCCCCTGGAGCATACTGGAGGTTCCAGGTGGGCTAGTTGTCCCACAGGGATCCCCAGTATGCAAGGGGAATTAGTTACCCCTCTGCAAACGCGCCTGGGGGCTGCATTGCAGAGAGGTGTAAAAAAGGGTGTGGCCTCATTACATCTCTCTGCAATGCAGCCCCCTGGTGCATACTGGAGGTTCCAGGTGGGCTGGTTGGCCCCCAGGGACCCCTAGTATGCAAGGGGAATTAGTTCCCCCTCTGCAAACGCGCCCGGGGGCTGCGTTGCAGAGAGGTGTAAAAAAGGGTGTGGCCTCATTACAGCTTTCTGCAATGCAGCACCCTGGTACATACTGGAGGTTCCAGATGGGCTAGTTGGCCCCCAGGGACCCCCAGTATGCAAGGGGAATTAGTTCCCCCTCTGCAAACACACCAGGGGGCTGCGTTGCATAGAGATGTACAAACATTTTTTTTTCAATTTATATTAAAAATATGTCATGTAATTTAAAAAATAATATATCTAAAAATACGTAATTTATAATAATGTAGTAAATAAGTATAAAAAATATAACAATTATTACATTTAAAAATTATCATTTACAAAACTATTGAAATTCACTTAAAAAACATAGGTTTCAGCCACGTTATAGTTAGGAATTACCATTTAAAAAACCTTTGAAATTCACTGAAAAAAACAAAGGTTTAAGGCACGTTATAGTTAGGTATTAGCATATAAAATACCTTGCAAATTCACTGAAAAAACCATAGGTTTCACACACGTTATAGTTAGAAATTAACATTTTAAAAACCTTAGAAATTTACTGAAAAAACCATAGGTTTCACACCAGTTATAGTTAGCTTGTCATTTTACTCATACAAAACCTTTGAAATTCCCCCGTTATAGTTAGTTCAGCTAACTATAACTCGCAATGCACTGCTGATGATGTCACATATTACATCACTCATGACATGGTCAGTGACATCACTCATGACATCACTGATGACATCTCAAATGACATCACTGATGACATCATCCAGTGGATGTGTGTCTTTCTGAAAAATAAATATTTTTTATATATTTATATCTAAAGGTCGATGGAAGAATAAATGGGTAAGTGTCTAAATGGATTACTTTTTTGTTAAATTGATTGTATAACTGACTGATCAATTGTATCTTAGTGAATACATGGGTTAGTGAGTAATGTTTAAATATGTAAATATCTGTATCAGTCTCACACATTTTTTGAATAAGTGCTGCATGGGTTGGTGGGTAGCTACATGAGTGTCTATATAGGTTATTAGTTGGTTTTTTGAGTATCAGTATGAGCATCTGAGTGTTTACATGGTTTGATGGAGGATATTACTTGGCACATAGATGCATTAATGAGTGACTCGTTGTTTATATGTGTTTTGAAGACAGCATGTGTGCAGGACTGTATGGGTGGATGAGTGTGTGTATAGGTGTGTTAGTGAGTGAATGACTGTCTCAATACTGTCTTTATGACTAAGTACATATGTGTTAAACTACTATATGTGAGTATTGGTGTATATAAGTGTCTTGACAGGTTTTTTGGCTCTATTTCGGAGTGATGAAGACTTTAAACTTGCTCACATCCATCATCTGTATTCTTACCTTGTGTTGGCCCTTTTAAGCCCTTTTTCCAGACCTAGAAGAGGATAGCTGCTTTATATGATGATAGATCCCTTATTCTTGACTCTAATCCATCTATTGCCTATTGGCTTTAACATAGTTATGTGTCCTTTCATTATCCTGCCTATAGTAGAGGGTGGATCCTGTGGTCCTGACTTTATATTACACATTGGTATGGTTTGTGTAGGTACTCTGACAGAGCTAAGGGTATTTCATCCTTCTCAGGCCTACAAGGCCCAGAACTAGAGAGACTCCATTTTGTTTTCTATCCCTGCAGAGCTGAGATGCTTGAAGGGGAAAGATAATATTTTGGTTTTGAGCTGTTGTTTGCCCTAAGCGAACCGGAGAGAACCGGCCAGAGCTGAATCTAATCAAGAAGTGTCCCTGGGCTCAGGTCTCTAGACGAAACAAGCAGCTGATCACTGTGGGAGCGTCTAGAGCAAGGAGCCCGGTGCATGGACCTGGTGGGAGGAGGCTGCTGGCTGGAGCTTTCCACTAGAGGAGAGGATTCCGTATTAGCGAATTGCAGGAGAGGAGGAGTGGTCAGTTTGGTTCTTGAAGAGTGGAGAGTAGGATGTCTGCTGGAGCTGCAGAGTACAGTGCAGTTCTATTGGTTTTCTGGAATGGAGAAAGAAGGCAGATGATTGCTGAAGCTGAAGAGAGCAGTCATATGAACAAATTTGGAACTATCAGCTGGGACTGCCAGTTTGTCAGAATGCATTAAAGCAGATGGAGGAGTTGAGGCTGTCAGCTGAAGCAGTTGAGCCAGAGGCGTGAAGCTGTGGTGACGGAGGGAGAGACAGAGAGCCCAGATCCCACCAGATAGAGAGAGAGAAATATTTCTTCTAATAGGTGAGGTAGTCAGAATCAGCTTACTTTACACTTACACCTTAATCTTGTCTTTATTCCCTAGGCTATTGTATGTCTAATCCTTTTCTTTCAGCGGTGTGTTAAAGTTCCTGTTAGTCACAGTGACCCCGCAGATAACATTGTCCCTGTTATATGTCTAATCCCTTTTCTTTCAGCGGTGTGTTAAAGTTCCTGTTAATAAAGAGACCCCGCAGATCTGTGTATGTGTCTATTCCCCTTTTACTTTTCAGGCTAGGTGTTATAGTGCAGTATTATATTGTTGATATTTTTATAATAAAGATACCCCAGTTCTTAGTGAACTAGTGTGCATGTGTTATTCTTATGATAAAGCTAGCCTTTCTTCTAACCAGATGCTTTAGCAACTGATGGATCAAAAGGAAATAGGAGTGTTTAAATCAGGGAATAACTCTTGCATACAGTGTGTGTCTATTGTTCTTAAAGCACAGGTAACCTTTCCTTCTAGTCAGGTGTTACAGCCAGAACAGATGCTGCCCCTGATCCGGTAAGTAGCCACTGAATAATTAGGGAGAGAGAGGAGCCCTTGAGCTAGGGAATTATTGACACTAAGTGATTCGGCCATCCCATAATATTATTGTAGTAGCGAACCCTTAGTGAATAGCGAGAGAGACTTCCCAACATAGAGAGAGCGAGAGCTGAAGGTATTCATAGGAAAGTGGTCGTCGTTGTGTAGCGGCGTTAGTGAGAGCACTGATTGTGGTCAGTGTGTATATCCGCAAGATTGTGGCTTGAGAGAGCACCGGGGGGGTACGGTGTGTAATGAGATCGCCTCTAGGGAAAGTGGCATTAGTGAGAGCTTCAGGGGGAAGCCTGATGTATAGGTCCGCCGGATTGTGGACCGGATAAAAAGAGAGCACTGGGACTGCAGCCCAGTGGGTATGGCATGCCGGATTGCGTGTCGAGTGAGCACTGAGGGTGATCAGTGTGTATGGCATGCCAGATTACGTGTCGAGTGAGCACTGATGGTAATCAGTGTGTAATGGTAAATAATCAGAACTGCCCCAGGGTAGATTAGTCTGAAACCATGTGGTCGCGAGACTATGAGGTATGAGTGTGGTGTAGGGCATGGACGTCCTTAGCAATCAGTGAGTATTCCTAGCAATCCCTATAGATTTAGTGGTGTTTCTGATGATATGAGCTTGTATATTGCGAGTTCCCCATCCTCAGGTAGGTACCCAGGTGCCTGGATAGATGGGTCCTGAGGAGGGAGGTGGTTACGTTCCGGCTGGGTTGGAGGTGCTCCAAGGAGCTGATCCCATCTGGTTCGAGAACCCGGTCGTTACATCTGGTGTAGTCAGGCAGTTTTGAATTGAGCGCAGAGGTGGGAGCCCTGGCCATGTCTTTGGATAGTTTCCCATAAGTTGTGGGGGAGTGCCCTAATCGCCAGTTACATCTGGCGTAGTCGACAGCTTCGCACATGTTGCGCAGAGGAGGGTGCCCTGGTCATGTATTTGAACTTGAAACCATTTAAATTCGACATCTGGGAACAGTCTGTGACTTGCATGGTGAGGTGTAGTGCCTGACCTATGGGCTTGAACAGTTGGAGTGTAAGGAGTTTCCAGTACATCATGGCATTTGACTTATGCAGGGTGGAAGAAATGCTTTTCATTTTGGTGTTTGAACTGTCAGGCTTGAAGGGTGACATTACATGAGGGAGCCAATTACATCTTTGTGATGGTCCAATTGTACAAATGTGTGTGAAAAATGCTTTTAAATTGCCCATTAAATTGCTTGTTGCGTTTGCTTATGCTGTGCAATGTGAAATGTGTTCAATGTAATATGACTTGTGGAGTTCCTTGTAAATAGCGCCATGTAAATATGGCTTGTAAGGTGCATGTTCTCATTTTGACTTGCTGTGTTCCTTGTGAATTGCGCCTTGGATATATTCCTTGTGAAGAGCATGTCATTTTTTGGACTTGTTGACTTTCTTGTAAATATGGCTTGTGAATAGCGCCATGTAGATATGGCTTGTACAGAGTATGTTATTGTTGCGTTAGGCAGGAGAGAGCTGGTTCTCTTTCAAATGCTTGGGGAAAATGTTTTGTAGATGTGCGCACGTGTTATTTGAAAACGTGGAGTGATAAGTTCTTGAATTTCTCATGTACTGCAGACATTGGGGAATGGTTGTGTTTGAGCTGCCAAAGGGTTAATATCTTGAATTGAGACGGCAGTATTTATTTTAACATGCTGTTTAACATGCATGGTTATGCATGGTTATGTGAGCTGACACTAAAAGTCAGTGAGTGTTTAGATGAATGGTGGTTTGATTTGACTTTCATTGGTTGCTGGGTTCTGCCTATGTGCTTTGTCAGCTTGCTGACAGAATGGTTACATCTTGCATGGAGAAAAAAAGCAGTGTTCATTTAACATTCTATTTGAAATGCGTCCACGAATTTTTGTGGGTTTGCCTTGGAACACATGATTTAATGTGTCTGACTCGGAGGTCGGTAAGTTATAAATCAACCAGTCGGATTGAGATAAGGGTTTGCACGGAAGGTGCTTTAATTGATGCTTTCGCGGATGAGAACAAAATAAAATAGACCCATCATAGAATGTGCTTTTAATTAGTGAAATGCAACCGTGTGCCTTTTAAAAAAAATGTGTTCTAGAAAATATACATGATTATTATTTTTTCCAATGCAAGCTGCCCTTTAGAATAGCGTGTGAAAGTTAACCCACTCAGTTAGAAAAAATGGCTATTTGAAAAATAAATGATGAATCTGGCCCTTTTCATAGGTAGAATAGAAAAGCTTGCACACTAAATTATGAATTCTTGGTTATGCAATGCAAAATTACATGTTGCCCCTTGTTTTAATTTGATAATATTTCACATGTTATTTTTAAAAAGAAAAATGTAATGTGTTTGCATGCAATGTTGGTCTAATATTTTTCCCTTTCAGCCAGTGGCTGTTTTTATGATAGATTTATTTTAAAATGCTAGCATGTGACTTAGTTGCAAAAAATATGTCTTTATTAATTTGCTTTTTACCACGTTTAAATCTGCTTCGATTAGTTAGGAAATAGTGTTCAGTGCTTCTGCCCTGGGAAAGGCTTTAATGTTTTCAGTTTCATGGCATCTGCTTTGACCTTGACTGATATGAGCCCTGCATCTGTTCGCGCTCTGAGTTTTGAAAGGGTGGAAGCTGGATAACTTCTGAGAGCAGAGAGAGATAGCTTGTTATTCTTGGCTATGTTTCAATTTCTTTCCGTGGAGAAATGTTTATGTAAGGGGGGGTCAAGTCGCTCTTCCTTGCTGTCGGCGCAGACAGCTTCATTGACTTCAGATAAGGGATCCTTGCACATGCAGAATAATTGGCAGACGCTTGGCTCTTGGAGTTAGATAAATATAGTAGGCCTAAGTGAGCTTCCCTGACTAGAGATTAGAGATGCTTGGACAGAGTGGTTGGCAGTAGCCTTGCTCCTGCAATGAGATCAGCATTTGGCAGTGATTCAAAATTACATCGCACTGTAGCCCGGCTTCTGCTTATTTTGATTGGAGCGGATTCAAAACTCTGAGCGCGAACATCTTTTTGAAGGGAGGGGCTGTTTCTCAGATGAGTTAGGAGTAGCTAGGCCCCAGCCCTTCTGGCTGTGTATGACAAAATTGGATTTTGCCCAAACAAATTTAAAAGAATATGATTTAAATCATTCCTTGGATTTAGAAGAACTCTTTTTATAAATTAGGAGGTTTCTTTCGACAATAAAAAGCACTTGGGGTGCTTTTTAAATAGAAAATGTATTTTTGCTAGATTAATGATACTTGTTTTTTCGTTTCAGGTTGTTGGGTTGTGGTGTTTGGTGTGTGCGTCGGCCCACCCCCCTCCCACTCCCTTTGTTATTTTACTTTATTGTTTTCATTTTTTATGTTAGTTTGTTGTTTTTGGAAGATGGAACCAGACCAGACCGGATGGTGGCGGATGAACGGCGGAAGCTGGTGACTAATGACCAGATCGGAGGAAGTGCTTCCTTGGCACCGGATACAGAGGAAGATGAAGGGTGGTGACCTACACTGATGAATCAACAGACTGTCTTTCCACAGTTGACTGCCTTGAACCCTAAATTACAGTATTGCACGAGTCATGTGCTATGATCCCTAATGATGGTATGCTGAAGAACCCATTTTTATTTGGTTATAATTGAGCATTGCATTTTTCCCATGTTTTTATTTCAGATGGACATTATGCCACTTTTGCAGTTACCATATTCAGGCCCCACTTAAAAAGTCTCACAGTCCTGTTCATGGTTTTGATGTTTATGCAGTGCCACATGAATGAAATAGTTCATATATATTTTGTCTTTAGTATACTATGCTATTCTATCATTGATACAAAATGACTTTACACTTGTTTATCTTTCACCTATTTCATGGTTTTCCTGTTTTCTGCAAAACAGTCTTGCCAATGAAAGAGTTAGAAGTGATGGTGCACACATGTGTTCCACAGTGTGATACAGTGATGAACTAGGTGCAAACTGTTTGATCTTTACCTATTGCCTTTGGCATGGTTCAAATTTATCTTTTAGATATGCACCACACTTAGATAATTTTCTTTGACTTATTGCTTGATATGCATAGTGCTACACCAGCTATTTTGTAGGAATGGGGTTATCCTTATGTTCCTGTTATTACACGTTCACTTTGATTCATCAACTCTTAATTAGAACAGTGGGATTAGTTCCAAGGGTGGTTACCCACGACTTTAAGTTGTCCTGGGAGGTGTGTCTTTTAGTTAGGTTATGTCCTACATCTATTAGTAATAGTTGCCCAGACCTTGAGGACCCTTTGTCATGTTTATTTGTCAGATTTTACCAAATTCTTTCTTAAGTTGACCAAAGTAGGTAGGCCTCATTTAGGCCCCTTGTTATTTTTACTCCACACACGTGGCCCTTCACCAATAGATTTCATGAGTTATCATTAGAAGTTGAGGCACATTTAGTTCTTAAGTTGACTGAAGTAGGTAGGCCCCATTTAGGCCCTTTGCTGTTTTCATTCCACAAACATGTCCCTACATCAATAGATTTCATCAGTTATCACTAGAAGTTGAGGCACATTTAGTTTGAGGGTGCTTTGGTTGGTTTCTGTTGTTATCAGATCAATCTTAGTTACGTTTCAGCATTCAGGTCAAGGGTGCTTTGATTTGTTTTCAGTTGGTTGTTAGATTTGTATTCCCTACATTAAGTTTCAGGTGGAATTTCCATAAGTTGTCATTTATTTTAGAGAGTTTTTTGGTTTTTGGTTTTGTTGATAGATTATGTTGATGTTTGTTTATTTGTTTGTTGTTGTACATAGATGTTCGCAAGATAAAGTCTAGGGTGGAATGTCTTGACAGGTTTTTTGGCTCTATTTCGGAGTGATGAAGACTTTAAACTTGCTCACATCCATCGTCTGTATTCTTACCGTGTGTTGGCCCTTTTAAGCCCTTTTTCCAGACCTAGAAGAGGATAGCTGCTTTATATGATGATAGATCCCGTATTCTTGACTCTAATCCATCTATTGCCTATTGGCTTTAACATAGTTATGTGTCCTTTCATTATCCTGCCTATAGTAGAGGGTGGATCCTGTGGTCCTGACTTTATATTACACATTGGTATGGTTTGTGTAGGTACTCTGACAGAGCTAAGGGTATTTCATCCTTCTCAGGCCTACAAGGCCCAGAACTAGAGAGACTCCATTTTGTTTTCTATCCCTGCAGAGCTGAGATGCTTGAAGGGGAAAGGTAATATTTTGGTTTTGAGCTGTTGTTTGCCCTAAGCGAACCGGAGAGAACCGGCCAGAGCTGAATCTAATCAAGAAGTGTCCCTGGGCTCAGGTCTCTAGACGAAACAAGCAGCTGATCACTGTGGGAGCGTCTAGAGCAAGGAGCCCGGTGCATGGACCTGGTGGGAGGAGGCTGCTGGCTGGAGCTTTCCACTAGAGGAGAGGATTCCATATTAGCGAATTGCAGGAGAGGAGGAGTGGTCAGTTTGGTTCTTGAAGAGTGGAGAGTAGGATGTCTGCTGGAGCTGCAGAGTACAGTGCAGTTCTATTGGTTTTCTGGAATGGAGAAAGAAGGCAGATGATTGCTGAAGCTGAAGAGAGCAGTCATATGAACAAATTTGGAACTATCAGCTGGGACTGCCAGTTTGTCAGAATGCATTAAAGCAGATGGAGGAGTTGAGGCTGTCAGCTGAAGCAGTTGAGCCAGAGGCGTGAAGCTGTGGTGATGGAGGGAGAGACAGAGAGCCCTGATCCCACCAGATAGAGAGAGAGAAATATTTCTTCTAATAGGTGAGGTAGTCGGAATCAGCTTACTTTACACTTACACCTTAATCTTGTCTTTATTCCCTGGGCTATTGTATGTCTAATCCTTTTCTTTCAGCGGTGTGTTAAAGTTCCTGTTAGTCACAGTGACCCCGCAGATAACATTGTCCCTGTTATATGTCTAATCCCTTTTCTTTCAGCGGTGTGTTAAAGTTCCTGTTAATAAAGAGACCCCGCAGATCTGTGTATGTGTCTATTCCCCTTTTACTTTTCAGGCTATGTGTTATAGTGCAGTATTATATTGTTGATATTTTTATAATAAAGATACCCCAGTTCTTAGTGAACTAGTGTGCATGTGTTATTCTTATGATAAAGCTAGCCTTTCTTCTAACCAGATGCTTTAGCAACTGATGGATCAAAAGGAAATAGGAGTGTTTAAATCAGGGAATAACTCTTGCATACAGTGTGTGTCTATTGTTCTTAAAGCACAGGTAACCTTTCCTTCTAGTCAGGTGTTACAGCCAGAACAGATGCTGCCCCTGATCCGGTAAGTAGCCACTGAATAATTAGGGAGAGAGAGGAGCCCTTGAGCTAGGGAATTATTGACACTAAGTGATTCGGCCATCCCATAATATTATTGTAGTAGCGAACCCTTAGTGAATAGCGAGAGAGACTTCCCAACATAGAGAGAGCGAGAGCTGAAGGTATTCATAGGAAAGTGGTCGTCGTTGTGTAGCGGCGTTAGTGAGAGCACTGATTGTGGTCAGTGTGTATACCCGCAAGATTGTGGCTTGAGAGAGCACCGGGGGGATACGGTGTGTAATGAGATCGCCTCTAGGGAAAGTGGCATTAGTGAGAACTTCAGGTGGAAGCCTGATGTATAGGTCCGCCGGATTGTGGACCGGATAAAAAGAGAGCACTGGGACTGCAGCCCAGTGGGTATGGCATGCCGGATTGCGTGTCGAGTGAGCACTGAGGGTGATCAGTGTGTATGGCATGCCAGATTACGTGTCGAGTGAGCACTGATGGTAATCAGTGTGTAATGGTAAATAATCAGAACTGCCCCAGGGTAGATTAGTCTGAAACCATGTGGTCGCGAGACTATGAGGTATGAGTGTGGTGTAGGGCATGGACGTCCTTAGCAATCAGTGAGTATTCCTAGTAATCCCTATAGATTTAGTGGTGTTTCTGATGATATGAGCTTGTATATTGCGAGTTCCCCATCCTCAGGTAGGTACCCAGGTGCCTGGATAGATGGGTCCTGAGGAGGGAGGTGGTTACGTTCCGGCTGGGTTGGAGGTGCTCCAAGGAGCTGATCCCATCTGGTTCGAGAACCCGGTCGTTACATCTGGTGTAGTCGGGCAGTTTTGAATTGAGCGCAGAGGTGGGAGCCCTGGCCATGTCTTTGGATAGTTTCCCATAAGTTGTGGGGGAGTGCCCTAATTGCCAGTTACATCTGGCGTAGTCGACAGCTTCGCACATGTTGCGCAGAGGAGGGTGTCCTGGTCATGTATTTGAACTTGAAACCATTTAAATTTGACATCTGGGAACAGTCTGTGACTTGCATGGTGAGGTGTAGTGCCTGACCTATGGGCTTGAACAGTTGGAGTGTAAGGAGTTTCCAGTACATCATGGCATTTGACTTATGCAGGGTGGAAGAAATGCTTTTCATTTTGGTGTTTGAACTGTCAGGCTTGAAGGGTGACATTACATGAGGGAGCCAATTACATCTTTGTGATGGTCCAATTGTACAAATGTGTGTGAAAAATGCTTTTAAATTGCCCATTAAATTGCTTGTTGCGTTTGCTTATGCTGTGCAATGTGAAATGTGTTCAATGTAATATGACTTGTGGAGTTCCTTGTAAATAGCGCCATGTAAATATGGCTTGTAAGGTGCATGTTCTCATTTTGACTTTCTGTGTTCCTTGTGAATTGCGCCTTGGATATATTCCTTGTGAAGAGCATGTCATTTTTTGGACTTGTTGACTTTCTTGTAAATATGGCTTGTAAATAGCGCCATGTAATTATGGCTTGTGAGGTGCATGTTCTCATTTTGACTTGCTGTGTTCCTTGTGAATTGCGCCTTGAATATATTCCTTGTGAAGAGCATGTCATTTTTTGGACTTGTTGACTTTCTTGTAAATATGGCTTGTGAATAGCGCCATGTGGATATGGCTTGTACAGAGTATGTTATTGTTGCGTTAGGCAGGAGAGAGCTGGATCTCTTTCAAATGCTTGGGGAAAATGTTTTGTAGATGTGCGCACGTGTTATTTGAAAACGTGGAGTGATAAGTTCTTGAATTTCTCATGTACTGCAGACATTGGGGAATGATTGTGTTTGAGCTGCCAAAGGGTTAATATCTTGAATTGAGACGGCAGTATTTATTTTAACATGCTGTTTAACATGCATGGTTATGTGAGCTGACACTAAAAGTCAGTGAGTGTTTAGATGAATGGTGGTTTGATTTGACTTTCATTGGTTGCTGGGTTCTGCCTGAGTGCTTTGTCAGCTTGCTGACAGAATGGTTACATCTTGCATGGAGAAAAAAAGCAGTGTTCATTTAACATTCTATTTGAAATGCGTCCACGAATTTTTGTGGGTTTGCCTTGGAACACATGATTTAATGTGTCTGACTCGGAGGTCGGTAAGTTATAAATCAACCAGTCGGATTGAGATAAGGGTTTGCACGGAGGGTGCTTTAATTGATGCTTTCGCGGTTGAGAACAAAATAAAATAGACCCATCATAGAATGTGCTTTTAATTAGTGAAATGCAACCGTGTGCCTTTTAAAAAAAATGTGTTCTAGAAAATATACATGATTATTATTTTTTCCAATGCAAGCTGCCCTTTAGAATAGCGTGTGAAAGTTAACCCACTCAGTTAGAGAAAATGGCTATTTGAAAAATAAATGATGAATCTGGCCCTTTTCATAGGTAGAATAGAAAAGCTTGCACACTAAATTATGAATTCTTGGTTATGCAATGCAAAATTACATGTTGCCCCTTGTTTTAATTTGATAATATTTCACATGTTATTTTTAAAAAGAAAAATGTAATGTGTTTGCATGCAATGTTGGTCTAATATTTTTCCCTTTCAGCCAGTGGCTGTTTTTATGATAGATTTATTTTAAAATGCTAGCATGTGACTTAGTTGCAAAAAATATGTCTTTATTAATTTGCTTTTTACCACGTTTAAATCTGCTTCGATTAGTTAGGAAATAATGTTCAGTGCTTCTGCCCTGGGAAAGGCTTTAATGTTTTCAGTTTCATGGCATCTGCTTTGACCTTGACTGATATGAGCCCTGCATCTGTTCGCGCTCTGAGTTTTGAAAGGGTGGAAGCTGGATAACTTCTGAGAGCAGAGAGAGATAGCTTGTTATTCTTGGCTATGTTTCAATTTCTTTCCGTGGAGAAATGTTTATGTAAGGGGGGGTCAAGTCGCTCTTCCTTGCTGTCGGCGCAGACAGCTTCATTGACTTCAGATAAGGGATCCTTGCACATGCAGAATAATTGGCAGACGCTTGGCTCTTGGAGTTAGATAAATATAGTAGGCCTAAGTGAGCTTCCCTGACTAGAGATTAGAGATGCTTGGACAGAGTGGTTGGCAGTAGCCTTGCTCCTGCAATGAGATCAGCATTTGGCAGTGATTCAAAATTACATCGCACTGTAGCCCGGCTTCTGCTTATTTTGATTGGAGCGGATTCAAAACTCTGAGCGCGAACATCTTTTTGAAGGGAGGGGCTGTTTCTCAGATGAGTTAGGAGTAGCTAGGCCCCAGCCCTTCTGGCTGTGTATGACAAAATTGGATTTTGCCCAAACAAATTTAAAAGAATATGATTTAAATCATTCCTTGGATTTAGAAGAACTCTTTTTATAAATTAGGAGGTTTCTTTCGACAATAAAAAGCACTTGGGGTGCTTTTTAACCCTTTCGATGCTCATGACGAGCTCAGCTCGTCATGATGCACAGTTGAGCTGTGCTGATGACGAGCTGAGCTCGTCATAAAAAAAGTAAAATAGCAATTTCCAGCACAGGAGGGGAAAACACCTAGCAGCCAAGGTGTTAAATAGAAAATGTATTTTTGCTAGATTAATGATACTTGTTTTTTCGTTTCAGGTTGTTGGGTTGTGGTGTTTGGTGTGTGCGTCGGCCCACCCCCCTCCCACTCCCTTTGTTATTTTACTTTATTGTTTTCATTTTTTATGTTAGTTTGTTGTTTTTGGAAGATGGAACCAGACCAGACCGGATGGTGGCGGATGAACGGCGGAAGCTGGTGACTAATGACCAGATCGGAGGAAGTGCTTCCTTGGCACCGGATACAGAGGAAGATGAAGGGTGGTGACCTACACTGATGAATCAACAGACTGTCTTTCCACAGTTGACTGCCTTGAACCCTAAATTACAGTATTGCACGAGTCATGTGCTATGATCCCTAATGATGGTATGCTGAAGAACCCATTTTTATTTGGTTATAATTGAGCATTGCATTTTTCCCATGTTTTTATTTCAGATGGACATTATGCCACTTTTGCAGTTACCATATACAGGCCCCACTTAAAAAGTCTCACAGTCCTGTTCATGGTTTTGATGTTTATGCAGTGCCACATGAATGAAATAGTTCATATATATTTTGTCTTTAGTATACTATGCTATTCTATCATTGATACAAAATGACTTTACACTTGTTTATCTTTCACCTATTTCATGGTTTTCCTGTTTTCTGCAAAACAGTCTTGCCAATGAAAGAGTTAGAAGTGATGGTGCACACATGTGTTCCACAGTGTGATACAGTGATGAACTAGGTGCAAACTGTTTGATCTTTACCTATTGCCTTTGGCATGGTTCAAATTTATCTTTTAGATATGCACCACACTTAGATAATTTTCTTTGACTTATTGCTTGATATGCATAGTGCTACACCAGCTATTTTGTAGGAATGGGGTTATCCTTATGTTCCTGTTATTACACGTTCACTTTGATTCATCAACTCTTAATTAGAACAGTGGGATTAGTTCCAAGGGTGGTTACCCACGACTTTAAGTTGTCCTGGGAGGTGTGTCTTTTAGTTAGGTTATGTCCTACATCTATTAGTAATAGTTGCCCAGACCTTGAGGACCCTTTGTCATGTTTATTTGTCAGATTTTACCAAATTCTTTCTTAAGTTGACCAAAGTAGGTAGGCCTCATTTAGGCCCCTTGTTATTTTTATTCCACACACGTGGCCCTTCACCAATAGATTTCATGAGTTATCATTAGAAGTTGAGGCACATTTAGTTCTTAAGTTGACCGAAGTAGGTAGGCCCCATTTAGGCCCTTTGCTGTTTTCATTCCACAAACATGTCCCTACATCAATAGATTTCATCAGTTATCACTAGAAGTTGAGGCACATTTAGTTTGAGGGTGCTTTGGTTGGTTTCTGTTGTTATCAGATCAATCTTAGTTACGTTTCAGCATTCAGGTCAAGGGTGCTTTGATTTGTTTTCAGTTGGTTGTTAGATTTGTATTCCCTACATTAAGTTTCAGGTGGAATTTCCTTAAGTTGTCATTTATTTTAGAGAGTTTTTTGGTTTTTGGTTTTGTTGATAGATTATGTTAATGTTTGTTTATTTGTTTGTTGTTGTGTATAGATGTTCGCAAGATAAAGTCTAGGGTGGAATGTCTTGACAGGTTTTTTGGCTCTATTTCGGAGTGATGAAGACTTTAAACTTGCTCACATCCATCATCTGTATTCTTACCTTGTGTTGGCCCTTTTAAGCCCTTTTTCCAGACCTAGAAGAGGATAGCTGCTTTATATGATGATAGATCCCTTATTCTTGACTCTAATCCATCTATTGCCTATTGGCTTTAACATAGTTATGTGTCCTTTCATTATCCTGCCTATAGTAGAGGGTGGATCCTGTGGTCCTGACTTTATATTACACATTGGTATGGTTTGTGTAGGTACTCTGACAGAGCTAAGGGTATTTCATCCTTCTCAGGCCTACAAGGCCCAGAACTAGAGAGACTCCATTTTGTTTTCTGTCCCTGCAGAGCTGAGATGCTTGAAGGGGAAAGGTAATATTTTGGTTGTGAGCTGTTGTTCGCCCTAAGCGAACCGGAGAAAACCGGCCAGAGTTGAATCTAATCAAGAAGTGTCCCTGGGCTCAGGTCTCTAGACGAAACAAGCAGCTGATCACTGTGGGAGCGTCTAGAGCAAGGAGCCCGGTGCATGGACCTGATGGGAGTAGGCTGCTGGCTGGAGCTTTCCACTAGAGGAGAGGATTCCATATTAGCGAATTGCAGGAGAGGAGGAGTGGTCAGTTTGGTTCTTGAAGAGTGGAGAGTAGGATGTCTGCTGGAGCTGCTGAGTACAGTGCAGTTCTATTGGTTTTCTGGAATGGAGAAAGAAGGCAGATGATTGCTGAAGCTGAAGAGAGCAGTCATATGAACAAAGTTGGAACTATCAGCTGGGACTGCCAGTTTGTCAGAATGCATTAAAGCAGATGGAGGAGTTGAGGCTGTCAGCTGAAGCAGTTGAGCCAGAGGCGTGAAGCTGTGGTGACGGAGGGAGAGACAGAGAGCCCTGATCCCACCAGATAGAGAGAGAGAAATATTTCTTCTAATAGGTGAGGTAGTCTGAATCAACTTACTTTACACTTACACCTTAATCTTGTCTTTATTCCCTAGGCTATTGTATGTCTAATCCTTTTCTTTCAGCGGTGTGTTAAAGTTCCTGTTAGTCACAGAGACCCCGCAGATAACATTGTCCCTGTTATATGTCTAATCCCTTTTCTTTCAGCAGTGTGTTAATGTTCCTGTTAATAAAGAGACCTCGCAGATGTGTGTATGTGTCTATTCCCCTTTTACTTTTCAGGCTATGTGTTATAGTGCAGTATTATATTGTTGATATTGTTATAATAAAGATACCCCAGTTCTTAGTAAACTAGTGTTCATGTGTTATTCTTATGATAAAGCTAGCCTTTCTTCTAACCAGATGCTTTAGCAACTGATGGATCAAAAGGAAATAGGAGCGTTTAAATCAGGGAATAACTCTTGCATACAGTGTGTGTCTATTGTTCTTAAAGCACAGGTAACCTTTCCTTCTAGTCAGGTGTTACAGCCAGAACAGATGCTGCCCCTGATCCGGTAAGTAGCCACTGAATAATTAGGGAGAGAGAGGAGCCCTTGAGCTAGGGAATTATTGACACTAAGTGATTCGGCCATCCCATAATATTATTGTAGTAGCGAACCCTTAGTGAATAGTGAGAGAGACTTCCCAACATAGAGAGAGAGAGAGCTGAAGGTATTCATAGGAAAGTGGTCGTCGTTGTGTAGCGGCGTTAGTGAGAGCACTGATTGTGGTCAGTGTGTATACCCGCAAGATTTTGGCTTGAGAGAGCACCGGGGGGATACGGTGTGTAATGAGATCGCCTCTAGGGAAAGTGGCATTACTGAGAGCATCAGGTGGAAGCCTGATGTGTAGGTCCGCCGGATTGTGGACCGGATAAAAAGAGAGCACTGGGACTGCAGCCAAGTGTGTATGGCATGCCGGATTGCGTGTCGAGTGAGCACTGAGGGTGATCAGTGTGTATGGCATGCCGGATTGCATGTCGAGTGAGCACTGATGGTAATCAGTGTGCAATGGTAAATAATCAGAACTGCCCCAGGGTAGATTAGTCTGGACCCATGTGGTCGCGAGACTATGAGGTATGAGTGTGGTGTAGGGCATGGACGTTCTTAGTAATCAGTGAGTATTCCTAGTAATCCCTATAGATTTAGTGGTTTTTCTGATGATATGAGCTTGTATATTGCGAGTTCCCCATCCTCAGGTAGTTACCCAGGTGCCTGGATAGATGGGTCCTGAGGAGGGAGGTGGTTACGTTCCGGCTGGGTTGGAGGTGCTCCAAGGAGCTGATCCCATCTGGTTCGAGAACCCGGTCGTTACAATAAGTGAGTATATATGAGACTTATAGATTTGAAGAGTTCCTGTATAACTAAGTATGTGTTTCTATAAGTGATCGTTTTAGAGAGTCAGTATGTGTATGTTTGTGTGTATAGCTGTATATGCAAGTAAATGGATGTTTGATAGTTTATTTGCATGTGTGAGTATGTGTGTAAGTAACTCTATGGATGAGTATCGGTGTGTAACAGGATGTATAGGTGTATGAGTACATATGATGATTGAGTACATGTATGAGTGAGTATATAAAACTGTTGGTGAATGAGTAGATATGGAAGATGTTGGAATAGGTTGTTGTAACTGATATTGGTATCTCCATTTTCTTGAAAATGTTGGTTTCTATTTTTGAATGTGTGTATCAAAGGTTATATTAGAGTGAGGGGAGGTGTCCCACTCTTTCACAAGGATGTTGGCATCAGTGATGTCATTTGAGATGTCATCAGTGATGTCATGAATGATGTCACTGACCATGTCATGAGTGATGTAATATGTGACATCATCAGCAGTGCATTGCAGGTGCGCGAGTTATAGTTAGCTGAACTAACTATAACAGGGGAATTTCAAAGGTTTTGTATGAGTAAAATGACCAGCTAACTATAACTGGTGTGAAACCTATGGTATATGGCATACACTTCCCGGTTTGGAGTGTTGATAGCCAATTAGCATTCAGCTCGTGCTCGGGAAGGTACAGAGTACAGTAAGCTTACAGTAAGCTCCTATAGATATACTTATGATTTTACTTAGGATTTTCTCAGGAACTACTGAATGGATTTACACCATTTAACAAAAAGCATGATCTGCGAACCAAACTCTAACTTTTTGCCAAATGTATATATATATATATATATATATTTCCTACTGGTGGTCGCCAGTAGGTAGTTATAGTTAAAACCCAGTTTCCATAGGAAATCCGCAACATTCTATTTGGAATTACTTTGGCGCCGGTTGACGATTCTTCGCAAATTTCTCCAAGAAATGGCCTGCTCCGCTCCACTCCTGAAAGTTTGGGGGTGATTCGTGAAGCAGGGGCTGAGAAAAAAGGGGGGTCCCAAAACGTGTTTTCCCCATGCAATTTTCCACAGGACCTTTAGCCAGGGCTACAGCCCGAACGCCTGAACAGAATTACGCGAAATTTGACAAAAAGGTAGAGTTTGGTTTGCAGATCATGCTTTTTGTTAAATGGTGTAAATTCGTTCAGTAGTTCCAGAGAAAATCATAAGTAAAATCATAAGTATATCTATAGGAGCTTACTGTAAGCTTACTGTAAGCTTAATGTACTCTGTACCTTCCCGAGCTGGAGCTGAATGCTAATTGGCTGTCAACACTCCAAACCAGGAAGTGTTGGCAGCCATCTTGTGCCTCGGTAGAATGGGGGCACAAGAAAGCAGACAAACAAATGTGGAAAACGCAAAAAGGGGGCAGGGTAGAAACACGCTGACCCCTAGGTCTGCTCAGGGAGTCCCACAAGGACCCCTAAGGCCCAAAATTTTATTTTTATTTTTTTTAAATCTCAAACTCCGCGAAAAAAAAACCCTGTCTGCTTTTTTATAAATTAGCCCTGGGGGGACCAAATCCTGGGGGCAAAATGATTTAAAAAGTGTGGGGGGGGGTCTTCCCCGGGGACCTCCACCCCCGGGGTAAAGTAATTGTGATTGTGGGGGGGCATAGAGCCCCCCGCATCCCCCAGGACCACCAACCCCCAAGGCTTTGTTATTAGTGAGGGGGCCTCTAAGGTCCCGAGCCCCGGGGACTGCCACCCCCAGGGCTTTCTTCATAGGTATGCGGGGGGCTCACAGCCCCCCGCAGCTCCGGGGACCTCCACCCCGAGGCTTTGTTTTTCAAATAAAATAAAAACAACCTGTGGGGGGCTCAAGCCCCCACACGACCCGGGGACCGCCACCTCCCCAGGGCACTTATATGTAAAATAGGGGGTCCATGATGGACCTCCCCAGCCTCGGGGACCACTACCCCTCGGGGCTTTGTTGATGTTGGGAGGGGGGCCACGCGGCCACCCTCCTGGAGCCTTCGATGGCCCTGGGGACAGCCACCCCCCAGGTCCGGCTCCTGCAGTGTCCCGGGGTGCCCACCCCCAGGACACTGCTGTTTGCTGTGGTAGCACAGCAAAAAACAAAAAAAGCCGGCCCCGGGGGATGGGGTCCCCGGGGCCTTAAGGGGGGTATGGAGCCCCCCTTCACCAAAATAATAAAAATTAAGTTGGCCATGCCTGGGGGTGGGGTCCCTGGGGCTGGAGTTGGCCACGGGAGGGGGGCCACGCAACCCCCTTCCAGATTAAAAAATAAAAATAAAAATTGGGGGCAGGCCCTGGGGGATGGGGTACCCAGGGCCAAAAAAAAAAGAAAAAGAAGTGGGCAGCCCCCCTAATTAATTTTTTTTTTCTTAAACAGGATCGGGAGGAGGCCATGCCCCCTCCCTACACCTCTCTAAAAAAACGCGCCCCCTGGCGCGTTTGCAGAGGTGGAAGTACTTCCACTTGCATACTGCGGGTCCCTTTGGGCCAACTAGCCCACCAGGAACCTCCAGTATGGGCTAGGGGGCTCCCTTGCAGAGAGGTGTAATGAAGCCACGCCCCTTTTTAGACCTCTTTGCAACGCAGCCCCCTGGTGCACAATGGAGGTTCCTGGTGGGCTAGTGGCCCCCAGGGACCCAAAGTATGCAAGGGGAATTAGTTCCCACTCTGCAAACGCGCCAGGGGGCTGCGTTGCAGAGATGTGCAATGAGGCCATGCCCCTTTTTACACCTCTCTGCAACGCAGCCCCCTAGCACATACTGGAGGTTCCTAGTGTGCTAGTTGGCCCCCAGGGACCCCCAGTATGCAAGGTACCTAATCCCCCAACTTAGAACGCATTACGGGGTATGTTTGCACAGTGGTGAAGGTAGGGGGTCGGGCTTGAGGTGACATGTGTGCAAACACGCCCTGTGGCACGTTTTAGCTTGGGGAATATATTCCTCTTCAATCCAGAGGTCCCCTAGGGGCCAACTAGTCCAAGGGGTACCTCTAGTAAGTGCCACAGAGCTGCAATGCAGAGTGCTGTAAAAAGGGGGCATGCCCTCTGAACACCTTTCTGCAACGCAGCTCCCTGGCGCAAACTGGAGGTACCTGATTGGCTAGTTGGCTCATAGGTGACCTCAGCATTGAAGAGGAATATATTCCCCAACCTAAAACACGCCACAGAGCGTGTTTGCACACCTTTCTGCTTAGGCCCCGCCCCCTTCCTTCACTATTGAGCGAAATATTCCTCAAAAATCAGCCAAAGTACGAATTCTGATTTACTCACCTGTTATCCCGAGAGACGTCAGTACTGCATCTTTGAGCCCAGGACCGACCCTGAAAAGTAAATGTAACCATACTTACAGTAAGTTGAGTTTCCTTCGATAGGCAAACATTGACCTGTTTCACATGGAAATTTTTCTAATTGTGGAGTTTTGGAAGTTTAAAAAATTCCTGTAAAATCATACGAACTACGAATTCCGATTTACTCACCTATTATCACGAGAGACGTCAGTGCTGCATCTTTAAGCCCAGGACGGACCCTGAAAAGTAATTGTAACTAAACTTACAGTAACTTGAATTTCCTTCCGTAGGTTAACATTGACATGTTTTACTTGGAAATTCTTCTAAGTGTGGAGTTTTGGAAGTTTAAAAAAATTCCTCTAAAATCAGCCGAACTACGAATTCCGATTTACTCACCTGTTATCAAAAGAGACCTCAGTGCTGCATCTTTCACCCCACTACTGATCCTGAAAAAAAGATTATATTTGTAGTTACAGTAACTTGAAATTCCTTCCGTAGGCTAACATTGACTGGTTTCACTTGGAAATTTTTCTAAGTGTGGAGTTTTGGAACATTAAAAAATTCATCAGAAATCAGCCGAACTATGAATTCCGATTTACTCACCTGCCTGTTTTCAGGAGAGACCTCAGTGCTGCATCTTTCAGCTCACTACTGTTCCTGAAAAGTAAATTTAACTGTACTTACCAGTAACTTCAATTTTCTTCCATAGGATATCATTGCCTGCGATATAAAATATATATAAATTAAAAAAATATATTACAATTTCAACATTTATTTTTCAATTTATATAAAAAATATGTAATGTAACTTAAAAAATAAAATATTTAAAAATAAATAATTTAAAATAATGTAAATCAGTATAAAAAATATATAACAATTAATACATTTAAAAATTATCATTTACAAAACCTTTTAAATTGTCTTAAAAAACCATAGGTTTCAGCCACGTTATAGTTAAAAATTAGCATTTAAAAAACCTTAGAAATTCACTGAAAAAAACACAGGTTTCACACACGTTATAGGTAAAAATTAGCATTTAAAAAACCATAGAAATTCAATGAAAAACGATAGGTTTCACACATGTTATAGTTAGCTGGGCATTTCACTCATACAAAACCATTGAAATTCCCCTGTTATAGTTTACTATAACTCGTGCTCCCGCAATGCACTGCTGATGACATCACATATTACTTCACTCATGACATGGTCAGTGACATCACTCATGACATCACTGATGACACCATCCTTGTGAAAGAGTGACAGACCTCCTCTCAGCGTAATAGTGTAATATAACCCTTGATACACACATTCAAAAATAGAAACTAAAATGTTCTAAAAAAATGGAAAAACCAATTCCAGTTAGAACAACCTATTCAGTAATTCAAAAATATACATACACATCCAGTCATTCACTAACAGTTCTATATAGGCACTCATACATGTACTCACTCATCATGTGTACTCATACACCTATACATCTTATTACACACCGACACTCATCTATGGAGTTACTCACACACAAACTCACACATGCAAATAAACTATCAAACATCCATTTACTTGCATACACAGCTATACACCCACCACTACACTTACTTCTACAAAATCGTACACATACTTACTCTCTTAAACAATCACTTATAGAAACACATACTTATTTATACAGGAACTCGTACAATCTCTCGCTCTCACAAACACTCACTTATATATATCACTTATATACATCAATACTCACATAAACTAGTTTAAATCATATGTAGTTACTCATAAAGATACTATTGAGACAGTGATTCACTCACTAACATACCCATACACACACTCATCCACCCATACAGTCCTGCACACATGTTGTCTTCAAAACACATACAAACAGTGAGTCGCACATTCATGCATCTATGCGGTAAGTAATACCCCCACCAAACCATACAGACACTCATACTGATACTCTAAAAACCAACTAATAACCCATATCGACACTCATGTAGCTGTCAACAACCCAAGCAGCCACTTATACACAAAGTGAGACACTGATACAGATATTTACATATTTAAACATTACTCGCTAATACATGTATTCACTAAGATACACTTTATAAGTCAGTTATACAATCATTTTTACAAAACAAAAAGTCCATTTAGACACTTATTTACACATTTATTATTACATCGACCTTTAGATATACATATATAAAAACATATTTATTTTTCAGGAAGACACACATTCAATGGATGATGTCATCAGTGATGTCATTTGAGATGTCATCAGTGATGTCATGATTGATGTCACTGATCATGTCATGAGTGAAGTAATATGTGACGTCATCAGCAGTGCATTGCGGGCGAGTGAGTTATAGTTACCTATAACAGGGGAATTTCAATGGTTTTGTATGAGTGAAATGTCCAGCTAACTATAACATGTGTGAAACCTATGGTTTTTCAGTAAATTTAAAGGTTTTTTAAATGCAAATTTTTAACTATAACCTGTGTGAAACCTATGTTTTTTTCAGTGAATATATATATATATATATATATATATATATATATATATATATATATATATAACCTACTGGCGGTCGCCAGTAGGTATATATAGTTAGGATTTTTTCTCTTTGGGACTTTTGAAAATTCTATGTCTAATAACTTTGGCGTTTGTGGACGGAATTGGCTGAAATTTTCAGGAAAATGGCACATTTTGTGTCTGAGCAGCCCCTGAAAATGTGGGCGGGTTTCGTCAAGGGGGGGCCGAGAAAAAAGGGGGGTCCCAAAACACGTTTTTCCCATTCATTTTTCCATAGGGCGTTTGGCCTCACTTTTAGCTCGAACGGCTGAATGGATTTGCACGAAACTTGGCAAGATTGTTAGCCCGATGTGCCTTTGCTGGGTCTCAATATATGTGCTCCAGTGGATTTTGAGAAATTAACGTTTTCGCGTACTTTTCGTCAGTGATGTCATCAGTGATGTCACTGACCATGTCATGAATGAAGTAATATGTGACATCATCAGCAGTGGATTGCGGGTGCACGATATATAGTTAGTGCAACTAACTATATATGCGAATTTCAATGGTTTTGTGCGAGTAAAATAAGGTTTTGTGAATGCTAATCCCTAACTATATATGGTCTATAACCTATGGTTTTTTTCAGTGAATATATATATATATATATATATATATATATATATATATATATATATATATATATATATATATATATATATATATATATATATATATCAAATCGACAGGGTAGAGCCCAATGTGGAAGAACCACACAACAGGTTGCATCCGTAGTTTCTTTATTGGAAGTTAAGCAAAGCTCAGGAAAAGCACTCGTGCTGCAGAAATTCACCTTCCATCCGACGCGTTTCATGCCGAGGACAGCATTTCATCAGGGACTCGGGTTTTCAAAGAAGCTGACGGCTCTCACTTTTAACACCTGACAATAGTTCAAGTCCGCCTAGATGGGCGGCGCCACTCTCATGGCATCCTGGTACTTGTGGTGTTGTTTATTCCCCTTGTGGGTCGAATGCCGTAATTACTTCCAAAATAAAGTTAGTGTTACCCCAGTGGGTTGCAGCAAAAGTCTATTCCTGACGCTTGCATTTTCTTAAACTGCCAAACCACTCCTGCTCCTTAACGCGGTTCCAAAGAAGTTTAGGCGCCGCAGGTCCGGTATTAAACCGGCAGGGTTCTTCCGCGACCTAGGCTGGGCCGCTTAATATCAAATCGACAGGGTAGAGCCCAATGTGGAAGAACCACACAACAGGTTGCATCCGTAGTTTCTTTATTGGAAGTTAAGCAAAGCTCAGGAAAAGCACTCGTGCTGCAGAAATTCACCTTCCATCCGACGCGTTTCATGCCGAGGACAGCATTTCATCAGGGACTCGGGTTTTCGAAGAAGCTGACGGCTCTCACTTTTAACACCTGACAATAGTTCAAGTCCGCCTAGATGGGCGGCGCCACTCTCATGGCATCCTGGTACTTGTGGTGTTGTTTATTCCCCTAGTGGGTCGAGTGCCGTAATTACTTCCAAAATAAAGCGGCCCAGCCTAGGTCGCGGAAGAACCCTGCCGGTTTATTTTGGAAGTAATTTGTGAATTTGTGAATTTCTGCAGCACGAGTGCTTTTCCTGAGCTTTGCTTAACTTCCAATAAAGAAACTACGGATGCAACCTGTTGTGTGGTTCTTCCACATTGGGCTCTACCCTGTCGATTTGATATATATATATATATATATATATATATATATATATATATATATATATATATATATATATATATATATATATATATATATATATATATATATATATATATATATATATATATATATAAATATATCCAAAGAACCTCCTTCACATGAAAGAATGCAGAGGCCACAGCAGGGGGAAACTGAGGAAGCTATTTATTCGCAAGATGTGGCGAATGCATTTCAGCATGTATAAGTCTTCTTCAGCGCCCAAGCAGTCAGGATGCTGTCCTTCGCGCTAATAAACGTCCTGCCACCTATTTGAAAATTCAAACAAGCTCCGCCCCCAAAGATGTCAGCACACCTGATGCCAGTCCTCAGGTCTCCCGTGGACTGCAAGACCCAGAATACACTGTGAAGATCCCAGGTAAGTTGCGCATAGGGGTAATTCTGCCAAGTAGTTGCGCAGGGTGCAGGGCAAAGCGCAAAGGTAAAACCAATTATCCTGCTTGTATACATGTAAATAAGGCTTCCTCGGGTCCCCAACCGCTCCAGCCTCACAGTTGAGGAATCCTTCCAGCGGGGGCAGAAAGACAATGCTCGCAGCCCTGCATGAGGTGGAATACCTCACAACTGCCTGCTTCTCCCCCAACACCGAGGCGGGCCCAGGCCATCCGATCACTCGGAAAACAGAAACTGCCATAGACAGAGAGCCAGTTAAGTCCGGGCCGCTTTGTAGAGCGGGGCCCTCTGTAACACGTCGCTGGCTGATGTGGAAAGTATCCAAAGAACCTCCTTCACATGAAAGAAAGAAGAGGCCAAAGCAGGGGAATACCAAGGAAGCTATTTATTCACAAGATGTGGCGAATGCATTTCGGGATATATAAGCCTTCTTCTGCGCCCAATCAGTCAGAATGCTGTCCTTCGCGCTAATAAACGTCCTGCCACCTATTTGAAAATTCAAACAAGCTCCGCCCCCAAAGATGTCAGCACACCTGATGCCGGTCCCTAGGTCTCCCGTGGACTGCAAGACCCAGAATACACTGTAAAGATCCCAGGGAAGTTGCTCATAGGGGTAATTCTGCCAAGTGGTTGCGCAGGGTGCAGGGCATATATATATATCAAACTCTGAGGCTTCTCAAGATGCACTCGACAGTGCGTCTGCCATTCAGCATCATAGTTCAGCCCGCCCCAGCTATCCAAGTTCATTGTACTGCCTGACGCATTTCTGTGGCCAACGTACCACTAAATCAGAGGCATTTCTCAAATACGCATTGGAGCGCTCTTTATACTGCATGCTGATTGGTTGAAAAATCCCTCATGGTTTCAATTTGATATATATGTATGGAAACCGGAGCAGGAAGGTTCCTCTCCCTCAGCCTCACATTCCTTCGAGATGGTGCATCTTGCACAGGACGGCACCCGTGTCATAATTTTATCCAACAAACGCCGAAGCTTCTCAAGATGCACTTGACAGTGCATCTGCCATTCGGCATCATGGTACAGCCCGCCCTAGCTATCCAAGTTCGTTGTACTGCCTGACGCGTTTCTGTGGCCAATGTACCACTTCATCAGAGGCATTTCTCTTGTACGCATTGGAGCTCTCTTTATACTGCATGCTGATTGGTTGAAAAACCCCTCATGGGTGCAACTACATATTTGATTACTTCATGCAGCATGCTGGGATGTGTAGTCACATTGAGCTTTCATTGAACACCTATAGTAGGTTCCAATGGGTACAGATTTGAAAGAGTCACTTAGAATACTTAGGAGGATTTGGATGTGATGGGAGCAGGCACTTTTCATCAAGACGCACTGTGCTGGAAACGGGAGCAGGAATGTTCCTCTCTCTCAGCCTCGCATTCCTTCGAGATGGTGCATCTTGCACAGGACGGCACCTGTTTCATAATTTTATCCCACAAACGCTGAAGCTTCTCAAGATGCACTCAACAGTGCATCTGCCATTCGGCATCACGGTTCAGCCTGCCCCAGCCATCCAAGTTTGTTGTACTGCCTGACTCGTTTCTGTGGCCAATGTACCACTTCATTAGAGGCATTTCTCTTGTACGCATTGGAGCTCTCTTTATACTTCATGATGATTGGTTGAAAAGCCCCTCATGGGTTCAACTACATATTTGATTACTTCATGCAGCATGCTGGGATGTGTAGTCACATCGAGCTTTTATTGAACACCTCTAGTAGGTTCCAATGCTTACAGATTGTAAAGAGTCAGTTAGAATCTTTAGGAGGATTTGGATGTTATGGGAGCAGGCACTTTTCATCAAGACGCACTGTGCTGAAAACCTCAGCAGGAAGGTTACTCTCCCTCAGCCTTGCATTCCTTCGAGATGGTGTATATTGCATGGGAAGGCACCCGTGTCATAATTTTATCTAACAAACGCCAAGCTTCTCAAGATGCACTTGACAGTGTGTCTGCCATTCAGCATCATGGTTCAGCCCGCCCCAGCCATCCAAGTTCGTTGTACTGCCTGATGCGTTTCTGTGGCCAACGTACCACTTCATCAGATGCATTTCTCCTGTACGCATTGGAGCGCTCTTTATACTGCATGCTGATTGGTTGAAAAACCCCTCATGGGTTCAATTACATATTTGATTTCTTCATACAGCATGCTGAGATGTGTAGACACATCAAGCTTTCATTGAACACATATAGTAGGTTCCAATGCGTACAGATTTTAGAGAGTGAGTTAAAATCCTCTGTAGTATCTGGATGTGATGGGAGCAGGCAGTTTTCATCAAGACGCACTGTGCTGGAAACCGGAGTAGAACGTTTCCTCTCCCTCAGCCTCTCATTCCTTCGAGATGGTGCATCTTGCACGGGACAGCACCCGTGTCATAATTGTATCCAACAAACACTGAAGCTTCTCAAGATGCACTCGACAGTGTGCCTGCCATTCGGCATCACGGTTCAGCCCTCCCCAGCCATCCAAGTTCGTTGTACTGCCTGACGCGTTTCTGTGGCTACAGTGCCTTGAGACCCTCACAAATTAGTAGCACACTTACAATTCCCCTGATTGATTGATTGATTGATTGATTGATTGATTGATTGATTGAAGATTACAGGGACATTGTAGTTAGGAAACATTAAAAGAACATTAAAAATTCACAGAAAAAAACAAAGGCTACAGGGACGTTATAGTTAGGAAATAGAATAAAAAAACCTTAGAAATTCAATGAAAAAAAACAAAGGTTACTGGGACAGTATAGTTAGGCTCACATTTCACTCATACAAAACCAGTGTAATTCAGAAGTTTTATTTAGCTGAGCAAACTATATTTTATACCCCCCAATTCACTGCTTAGGACCTCACATATTACATCACTCATGACATGGTCAGTGACGTCACTGATGACATCACTGGTGATATCTCAATGTGTGTTCTTTCATTTGTTAGCCCACTAAATGTAATCATTAGAAAAAAACAAGAGGGCCTTGTACTCCAGCTAATGAGCATAGAGCTCCAGCTAAGAGTGGTTTTAAAAGAATATGGTAAGCTCTCCAGGGGGTACTGTTTTTAATTAACCAGGAAACTTGCTGTTTTTTTAATGTTGTTGGGGAGCTGCTGCACTCCCTGGAGTCCCCATAGCATTAAAAAAGTGCTCAGTAGTGACCCGGCCGGTTCTAGGGTCATCACCAGACATAACATAGTCCCCACAGGGCATTATGAGGCACTCCCTCATTGAGCAGTGATGAATAAATGAGCGACTCCTACCTCCTATTTATTATTCTCTTTTTAAAACAAATCTTGTTGTGGGTTTCTTGGTGACCCCCGGGACATTACTATTATAAATTATGTTTCTGGGCCACAGGGTAATACCCAGGGCCCCAGCAGCCTCGGCCGGCAACCCACCCGGCATCCATAATGGGCAACAGTGGGAAATAGTCACATTTTTTAGGTCCACCAGCGCACCCACAGCTTCAGTTTTTGGGGAGCCACTGGGGGCCCAGGCCCTCGTAGTCCCGGATGGGTGTCCTTTTAAAAAAAGTTTGGTGGGTGCCCAGTTGCCCACCTGAGGCACCCACACTACTGTTACCTTTGGGGGCTGTAGGGGGAACCCTGAGGCCCCCATGGCTACAACCAGCTTTTCAGCCAACACCATACTGTGTGCTGGCAGGACCTATAACCTATTCTTTGCTCCTGCCATGGCAGGAACTGCATTTATTTACTGGCTCCGCTGAGCTGGAGCAAAGTTGAGCTTCCCACCAAGGACTGTGAAGGCAGGGTATATTCTGACTTTCCAGTGCAGTGTATGTCAGTGTCGCAGCGGCGGACTCCTCAGGATGCTCTACAGAATTGCCCCTCAGGGGACGAGGTCCACAGGGACAATATCAGCATGGAGGGTTTCATTTTAAAAATAATATTCCTAGAGGATGGTGTCCCTGGTGCCTTATGAGGCTCGGGGAAGGAGCTCCCTCCCTAAATAACTTTATATATTTTTTCTGCGATAGAGCAGGAGAGTTGCAGAATTGCAGGAGAAAACCTTTTTTTTTTAATTGTTACCCCAGGGGATGTCCATCCGAGACCCTGCCCCACAAGGGCTAGGGGTCAGGGTACCCTTAACCTGTCCCCTTATAACTTTTTTTAACTCATTTTCAGGACAGGGTACTAAGTTCCCGGAGTCCTGTAATGGCAGCAGCAACCTTTTTCTACATTTTGCAGCCAGCCAATCAGACTGCTTGCTCCAGCGGATCGAGTTGGCCCAAGGTAAAAAAAGACCCCTAAGACCAACCGGAACTCTCATTTTTTAAAGTTGTGCTTTCAGGACTCTCACAAGAGTCCCTTGAACTCAACCATCCAAATATTTGTTTAGTTTCATTTCACAAAAACTATTAATTGGATTTACATCACATCACAAAAAGCCCAGCCTCTGGATCAAGATCTAGTTCTGGTGTAATTCTGATCAGTTATTTAGGCTGCACGGTTGTTCAAATGTCTCCATAGAAATTGTATGGTGATTTCATGTTTTGGCAACCCTCCTTTTTCTCGGCCCCTGCTTTATGAGGCACCCAGAAACTTTCCATGATGAACCTAGGCAAGAAAGAGCACTTTTTTGGGAAGTTTCATGAAGATTTGCCAAACAGTGCCAAATAAGCATGGGCGGAAAATCCGTTCCGCTCGCGGATTTTGCGGATTTTCGGTAAATCCGCAATCCGCGAACGCTCACGAATTTACCAAAAATCCGCAAATTCGCACGCAGCGGATTTTTTTTTCTTGGTGATACAATTTTTCGGCGTGCGGTGTAAGTTTGCAATTGCGAACATGTAGGTGCGGCGGGCAGCAACAATCTCGCACTCGCGAAATTACAAAAATTCTGCACAAGAAATCTACTAGCAAGCAGCATAGACCTTCTGAAAATGATGATTTTTATCAGAATAACTCCTCAGGTTGACATTTGCCTGCACTTTTTTGGATTTGAGGCCTTTTGATTTTCTTTGGATAACTTTTGGATTAGAAATCAACTTTCTCATATAAGCTTGTTTGGGGCATTACAGTTGCTGTAATGCTGTCCTGCAGAAAAACGAGTTTTGCAATAGTGAAAGCATTCAGCAGGTTCAAAAGTTCAAACTCATCATTAGTAACCATTCCCTGTAGTGCTTCCTGACAAGGGCCCCTCCAGAGTTCAGTTGCTAGTTGCAACAATTGTATGACCCTGCTCTGACCCTCACAGCAGGCTCATATAATAGCTACAAGTAGGCCACAAAGGTCCTGGAAAAAAAAATTGCCCTGCAACAGAAAGCAAATTACAGATAAGGAAGCAGGTGCCAGACTGGAATTTTAAAACAGTGACACAATAATAAATCAACCCCAAATTAATTCATGTCAGTTGAAGCAGGCAGGTGTGCTTGCTTTTTCCCCCCATAATCTACAGTGATGATGAACCAGAGGGTGGCATTGATGTACCAGAGGGTGGCATGGGTGAAACAGAGGGTGGCAGGGGTGAAACAGAGGGTGCTGGGAACCTGTGATGATGAACCAGACGTAGAAACAACATAATCGTGACCGTTGCAAGCCGACATGTAAGTTCACAATTGCAAACTGGTACAAAACCCTTGCGAACTGGCAGAAATCCTTGCGAACTGGCAGAAATCCTTGTGAACACAAACAAAAATCTGCAAATTCGCGAGAATTCACAGATTTTGCGGATTGCGAGTTCGCAAATTCGCAAAATTCGCGAACGCCAGATGCACAAAATTAGCCCATGCTTAGTGCCAAAGTTATTACGCTTGCGTAGTTTGCGCAACTACGCGCTATGCGAATTGCACATAGGACAATGCAAAAACGCGTAGCGGGCATTTTTTGCTTGCTCGCGGTCCTCAACGTCAAGTTGGCGACCGCGAGCGAGCATAATAACATCCTGGCGACACTTTTTCCTCGTTCGAGATCAGCAACATCAAGTTGCCGATCGCGAGCGTGGAAAATAAACCTCCCGGCGAGATTCTCAATGCGGGGAGGTTAGGTTTCTCATTGCCAGTGGCCGCGTATGCTTACGACCGTTCGCAATGAGAAACTACCAGTCCGTGTTGATAAAGCTGCCGCTCGAGTA
>NW_028244403.1:0-12870 GCF_964263255.1 Lissotriton vulgaris | reverse complement strand
GTATGAATTAATGACGACAGTCATGTTAAATTATAAATAACAATAAAGATATTTAACCTCATAGATGCTCGTAAACATCCATCCCCAGTGCTGCCCTGTCCATTGGAACTAGTGCTGAATGGACGTCCAATGGTCGTGCGCAGCACTGGGGAGGTAGTGCTGCCGTCGGCCAACGCACCGAGGCAGCACTTAAGGGGTTAAACAAAAAAAATAAACAAGCACTGGCATTGCCAATAGGTCTCGCAGTAGGAAAGTTGGAGCTATTGGTTTTGTAAATGACAAAGCCCTTTATGTTTTTAAAATGATAAAAAAAATAAAAGGCATTGTTATTTGCAATTGTAATGGCTCCAACTTTCCTACTGTGAGACCTATTGGCAACGTGAGTGGTGTTGCGTGTGTGATTGGCGTTGCGTGTGTGAGTGGCGTTGCGTGTGTGATTGGCGTTGCGTGTGTGAGTGGCGTTGCGTGTGTGAGTGGCTTTGCGTGTGTGAGTGGCGTTGCGTGTGTGAGTGGCATTGCATGTGTGAGTGGCGTTGCGTGGATGAGTGGCGTTGCGTGGATGAGTGGCGTTGCGTGGATGAGTGGCGTTGCGTGGATGAGTGGTGTTGTGTGGATGAGTGGCATTGCGTGGATGAGAGGCGTTGCGTGTGAGTGGGGTTGCGTGGGTGAGTTGTATGCGTGTGTGAGTGGTGTTGCTTGGGTGAGTGGCGTTGCGTGGGTGATAGTGGGCTTGCGTGTGTGTGAGTGGCGTTGCGTGTCTGAAAGACTATTACTGGGTCACTTGCTTCGCCACTCGTCATGATCCCCGCATGTCCGCTTCCCACACTAGCTTAATTTTTATTAATATTGCTGCAAAGGCCCAGGGATAGCACACTGCTACCGGAGTGCTTGCTTCTGTTGCTTTGCATAACATCATGCATACTTGTTTTTAAATGTACTATTCTAGTGAAAGCTGATTGCGGTCTACTTTTAGGGTCTTGTGGCGTGTCACTGTAAAGAAAAGTTGGATTTTACTAGCTGATACCTCATGTGATTGCATCTTCACTTGTAAATCCAGTGTATTTCACCAGCGCATTCATACCCTGGATAAAGTGGGATTTGATACTGTACATATTACGGCTGAATCAGGAGCGTGGTGCATCGGCCGGGCCTGATTAGAGGAGACTGCCTGCAAAGTGCCGATAGCTCTCTGCGGCAGACAACATGAGGCCTGGATGAGGCCTGCAATACGGCTGAATCAGGAGCGTGGTGCATCGGCCGGGCCTGATTAGAGGAGACTGCCTGCGACAGCCACAAGCTGGTGAGAGTGGCTGCTGTATCCTCGGTGTGGTGTGGCTTGGGAGGCGGCGGCTGGTGTCACACACCAACCTGGGAGTGCCGACCCGGCTCTTGGCCTTCACTCTGAGTGCCTGGCTGAGAGGGCGCCCCCTGGTGCGGCACCCCGGAAACTCCACCGGTTTGCTGGTGACTGGGGATGAGATGACTGGCTCGCCCTGGTGATCTGGATCTGCTGCCGCCCTGCATTGGGTGGAACATGCGGAGTGCCGATAGCTCTCTGCGGCAGACAACATGAGGCCCGGGTGAGGCCTGCAATACGGCTGAATCAGGAGCGTGGTGCATCGGCCGGGCCTGATTAGAGGAGACAGCCTGCAAAGTGGCGATAGCTCTCTGTGGCAGACAACATGAGTCCCGGGTGAGGCCTGCAATACGGCTGAATCAGGAGCGTGGTGCATCGGCCGGGCCTGATTAGAGGAGACTGCCTGCAAGAGCCACAAGCTGGTGAGAGCGGCTGCTGAATCCTCCGTGTGGTGTGGGAGGAGTGCTGTTGCGGGGAGAGAGAGGGGAGGTGCTGGTGTGGGAGGGGGGAGGTGCTGGTGTGGGAGGAGTGCTGCTAGGGCAAGGCTGTGTTGTGGGAGGTGTGCTGTTGCGGGGAGAGAGAGGGGAGGTGCTGGTGTGGGAGGGGGAGGTGCTGTTGTGGGAGGAGTGCTGCTAGGGCAAGGCTGTGTTGTGGGAGGAGTGCTGTTGCGGGGAGAGAGAGGGGAGGTGCTGGTGTGGGAGGGGGGAGGTGCTGGTGTGGGAGTGGTGTGGGCGGGGGGAGTTGCTGGTGTGGGAAGAGTGCTGCTAGGGGAGGAGAAGCCTGATGCCGGATGGGGGCAGGAGAGCCTGGGAATGCGAGAGGCTGGGCTTGCATGCGATGCGCGTGCATGTACACGGGAACCGCATGAAAACCGCGGGGCTGAAAGCCCTTTGGTTTCACGATGTTTTCGCCACTTTATTTCTCGCTCCGCTCGATGCGCTTGTGCACATCGATAGGTCGCGAGACCTAAAAATGAATCATCAATCATCACTCACATAATCATTCACCATTGCAATAGCTGTAGTTACCTCTCCCAACCTAGGGGTAAATTAGGTAGCAGATACACAATTCATCACTGAAGCTGGCACCACATTGGAATTTGGTCCTTTTACTCTTATAAATCAATGATCTTCTGTGGCAGTCCTGCTAGTGCTACGTGATGCAAAAAAGGATAGGCATGCAAGAGGGGCAGGCATTGTCTCCAATGTCATGCAGGAATCGTGGAGGCTTCTTCAATGCACACTGGTATAACTGCAATCCGGCAATATATGTGACTAAAACATGTTGTGGCCAGATACATCTGGCACACAAATAATAATGGGGCATATTACCAAGCAATAGCGATAATTATCGCTATTGCTTTGTTAGAGACAAAAATTTACCGCTGAGCTGCGGCGATTTTTACCGCAAATAAAACTTGGAATTACCAAGGTTTATCGCAAATGCGATAAAAATCGCCGCAAATGAATGAATATCGCTGAAAAGTCCGCGATATTCATGCATTACCGAGCTAATGCTCTTAGCCATGTTATCCACCTCCCATTGGATAACATGGCTAAGAGCTGCTCAGGGCAGGTGTTAGCTTTTGGAGATATACGCGCTTAGCGCGAATATCTCCGAAAGTTGGTAATAGGAGATAGGATGTTAGCGACTGTTTTCAGTCGCTAACATCTTGGCACGCCCACTTTGCATGTCATTAGTGATAAATATCACTGACATGCAAAGTGGGGCCCAAGATGGTCGCTATCTCCTACTAGCTGTAGCTAACTGGTGTTAGCGACAGCTAGGTAATAGGGAGATAATTTTATCTCCGCTTTCTTGGCTTTTAAAGCCAAAAAAGCAGAGATAAACCCCCTTGATAATATGCCCCAATGTTTTACTAGATACTTTTTTTGCAAAGATAAAAGTTCAATCAGGAATATTCTTTTTCTTTCTCAATTGAACATTATCCTTTTATGAACCGATCTATGACACATTTGGTCCAATTTACTAGAAGGCGTCCTTCACAAAACTGTGGACTTTAGTGGAAAATGGATCTCTGCACAATTAAAATCGTTTTTTAACATTTCTTAATGATGAGATGGTTGCAATCCAGCAATAGATTTGAATACTTTAAATACATTTTAACATGTATTTATCACATAATCTACATCTCCTAGTTCCAACACTCAAGCGAATTGCAATATTTCCCTTTCGTAATCCGACACACGGGGCATGATTAAGAACGGTATTATTAGTGCTGAACTTTTTTTTTTACAAGTGTTAAACCACTTGGTCATTTCTGAAAATATGCTTTTTTTCTCTCACAGTAGTAATTGTTTTTTGGTATTCACAAACTTTTTTTTCAACCTAAGTCCTCCCAAAAACAGTTTGAGATTTGATATTGTCATGGGTAGGAGCAGGTCCTTTTTTAAAATATTTATTTATCAGCTTGCAACACACATTTACAGAAATTGAACCCAGCCATTATACAATGACTATATAATATGCAAGCATTTTCAAAATACAAGAATCAGGCATGAACCGATTCCCCTCCCACATCACCCAATCTACAATTGCTGTTCGATGGACCTATTACAACTTACACATCAAAGTTGTGGCACCCATCATGAACAGTAACAAGGCATACAGTCTTTTGAATGTACACAATTATGCATTATGCATGCTGCAAGTCTCCAAGTAAGTACATGGATAGAGGAGCCCAAATGTCTTTAGGTTGCAAAGCCTCAGGCAATTCTTCTGCATATATCCTGCTGTGACATACTCCTGAGGCGGAAAGCCGGGAGGTTTGAATTTTAATTGTATTGTGCTAATTGTGTGTGTTTTAAAGCAACTCACTCACCCCCACCTCTCACGCTCGACAGGGGGACTTATCGCTTGCTTGTAAACAAGTCGTGGAACGCTTCCAGCGCCTCGCGCAGCCCGCAGGCCACGCCCCCTCAGAGGCCACGCCCACCAAACGATCGTCAGCATAAAGGGACGCTGAACACAAGCCTCCTACCTGCTGTGACATACTCCTGAGGCGGAAAGCCAGGAGGTTTGAATTTTAATTGTATTGTGCTAATTGTGTGTGTTTTAAAGCAACTCACTCACCCCCACCTCTCACGCTCGACAGGCGGACATATCGCTTGCTTGTAAACAAGGCGTGGAACGCTTCCAGTGCCTCGCGGAGCCTGCAGGCCACGCCCCCTCAGAGGCCACGCCCACCGATCTTCACTCCATTCTCTCATAAATCATGTGCTTCCCTCAGAAGCGCAGCGGACGAGCGCAGCGGGCGCGACGATGGCGCGCCGAAGGCGCGCCTAAGGAAAGCCCGTCTGCGCCCGTCCGCGACCGACCGGTACTAGGGGCACCCCATATTACCCAAACCTTCCATTATTCCAGGGCCGACCTCCTGGAGCGCAATAAGAGCAATGATCATCTACTCCTATCTAAAGACACACTCCATCTGCTTTGTAAGCATGGTATCCTGCGCCAAGGCTGTCACCTTACCACCCGTGCAGCATGTGTAGCTACGCCCAATCCACCCCTTAATACGCTCTCTATCCTGTCCCTTAACACCCGTTCCCTTGTTAAACATCAAATGGATATCTTTCTGCTACTCGCTACGGAAAAACCTGACATCCTCCTGCTTGCAGAAACATGGCTATCTCCTACCTCGGCACCGGATATCATAGCAGCTCTTCCATCTGACTACTATATTATCCAGGCAGATCGCGCAAGTGCAAAAGGAGGAGGTGGAGTTGCGGCCATTATCCATTCCAGCCTGGAAGTCACCAGTCTTACCTGTCTGACAATAGCCAACACGGACAACCTTGTACTAAAAATTATCACTTCTCACATGACTTTAGCATGCGTTCTGCTGTACAGACCACCCACCTCAATGCCATTGTTCCCCATGGCATTTAGCGAGCAGGTTGCCAACCTAGCCCTGGACTACACCAGGGTTATGTTAGTAGGCGACTTCAACTACTGGTACAAGGATCCCTTAGAGGGCCCTCAATCAGCAGAACTGACTGACCTCCTGTCCAACCTCAACTTCAAACAATTGGTACTCTCCCCTACTCACGAAAAAGGACATTTACTGGATCACGTGTGGTCTAACACTACCTGCGTGACCCCCCCACTTACCCTGCCTTGTCTGTGGTCAGACCATACGATCCTTAAATTTGAGATTCATGTCACTCAAAACAGAACCACTGTCCCAACTACTGGCAGACTAGCTAGGAATTGGAATGCTTTGGATAGGACTGCTTTTTTACAGTCTTTAGCTAACGATGTCCCTTCTTTGGACAGTGACATAAATCTGTCAGTTGCTTCTCTAACCGATTGGCTACAAACGGCCAGCAATCTCCATGCCTCGTATAAAAAAATCAAACTTGCTCGGCGCACAGATGTTAACAGATGGTTTTCTGCCGAGTTAAAAAACAGGAAACTGGCTCTCCGTCAGCTCGAGCACCTTTGGCGTCGTGACTATGACACTGAGAAAAAAATCAAATATACCAGGGCGAGGAAGGAATACATGAATGCCATCTCTGCTGCAAAGGTGGAGTACTTTTCTTCTCGTATTCTGGACTCATCAAATAAATCCAAAGACATCTTTTCTGTCTTCAACGAACTGACCAATCTGGAGAATGTTCGTCCTAAAGTAATCCCCACCCAGTGTCTGTGTTATTCACTCAACTCCTACTTTAGTGACAAAATCACAGACATAAAAACTAGCATTCCTCAACCGAAGACCCCTCTCACTACTGGTATGGCAATAAGGACAGGATCTGCCACCCTTACCAACTTTCAACCTATAACCTACGATCAGCTCCTTGAACTAACGATAAGAGTCAAATCTGGCTCCCCATTAGACATCTGTCCCCCTCGCATCTTGAAAGAATGTTTCTCCACTTTCCCAAATCCTATTCTTGCCCTCTTAAATAACTCCCTTTCTTCGGGCATTGTCCCGTCTACTTTTAAAGAAGCAACGGTTATACCCCTATTAAAAAAACCTGGGGCGGATCCTGGATGCAAGGCAAACTTCAGGCCCATCTCCCTACTGCCTTACCTGGCGAAAATTCTAGAGACACACGTGGCGAAAAATCTCTCCAACTTCCTGGAGGAGTCCTCTTGCTTTGACCCTCACCAGGCCGGATTCTGGCCAGCACACTCTACGGAGGCAGTGATCACCGCAGTCTTGGACACACTCCGAGACTGCGCAGACAGACGTTCTCCCCAGGCCCTGGTACTACTGGACTTGTCGGCCGCGTTCGACACGGTCGACCACGACATCTTGATCGACCGTGTTGGACAGACCGGCATACAGGGCGTGGCGGCCTGCTGGCTGAGATCCTTTTTGGAGGACCGATCCCAAGCGGTGCGCCTGGGGGACTTGACCGGTGTTAAACAAGCCATCCCATGTGGAGTGCCACAGGGCTCCTCCCTGTCACCTCACCTTTTTAACATATACATACTCCCCCTTATACAAACCTTGAGGGACAAACAGGTGAGAGTTTATAACTACGCAGATGACCTGCAGCTAATCTTCACCATTGATAACTCCGAAGACTCTTTGAGTCATTTCCAGTCAACCATGAGGTTTATTAAATCCTGGATGGATCAAAATCAACTGAAATTAAATCCAGGTAAAACTGAACTGGTACTGACGGGGGACAGTGCTAAGTACTGGGGCCCTCACTATTGGCCTGCAGACCTGGGTCAAGCTCCGCAACCATCACCTTCGGCTAAAACGCTTGGAGTCACTGTGGACAGTGATCTTTCACTAAAAACACAAGTGGGACAAGTGGTCTCCAAATGCTTCTACCAACTAAAAAAAATCAGGAAGGTCAGGCGTTTACTAACGCCTGAAGCGATTACCCAGGTTGTGATCGCCACTGTCCTGTCCCACCTGGATTACGCAAATGCCATTTACCTAGGTCTCCCCAACTATTTACTTAAGCGCCTCCAGATGGTGCAGAACTACGCTCCTAGGCTGATTCTAAAGCAACCTAGATGGCAGGCTGCGACTCCTCTTCTCATCAAGCTGCATTGGCTTCCAGTCATACAACGCTGCTATTTTAAAGCAGGCTGTATGGTCTTCAAGTCATTACATGGCAAAAGCCCTAAATTTATCAATCAACTGATCACCAGACACGTCCCCTCCCGTAACCTCCGCTCACTCCATCTAGCCCTGCTCCAGACCCCCCCCTTTAAACTCAAACGCTCTGGTGGACGTAGATTTGCAACCCTTGCCCCCTGTCTATGGAACACCTTTCCCCTGGAGATCCGATCTTGCCAAGACCTTCTACCTTTTCAGAAAGCTCTGAAGACCTGGCTCTTTAGACAAGCTTTTTAATCCACCTCCTCCTCCACCTTGGGTTGTGTTACTGTCAATTTTAGCGCCAAGAAACGAATCAGTGTTAGCGCGCTCTATAAGTGACTTAATAACATAACATAACATATATCCCCATCTGCTCTTTACAATATACTAAATCCCGGACCAATTTCTGAACAGATGGGCTGGCTCTGGCTCCCCAGCATTGTGCTACTGCCCGCTTGGCAAATAGGGTTGATATTGCAACAATACGTCTATTGCATGGCTTAACCACACCCAACAAATATAATCCAGGAGTGCAGACCATATTTTCTAAAACAATCCCAGTGAGAACCCCTGCAAAGTGCTTCCAGAATGCATATGTTTTAGCGCAACTCCATGCGAGGTGTATAAAGTCCGCATAATCCTGCCCGCATCTTATACTTCTCGCATTTTCCCTCAAGCCAAAATTTTGCAAATGTCTTGGTGTGTAATATAGTTGATGCAGGTACTTAAAATGAATAATGCAGAGATTGCAGTTTGCCCTCAATCTGCCAGTCAGTTCACAGCAGAACATCCGGGGTTCCAATGACATTGGAGTCCCAAGCACTGCATTCCATTTTTTAAGCGAAGGAGGTTCAAGCATTTCATTCTCCCTTATAGAAGTTTTATAGAGCTTTGTTATCATTCCTCTAATTTCTTCTCCTTCCAGCACAGCCTGCAGTGCTTTCAATGCTTTGGGCTATGCTTGAAAGTCAGGGAAGAGAGACCTGACCGCCTGCCGGCATTATGCTATATTCCAGTCCGGCTTAAAATTCCGCAAGCAATCTGAACCGGCTGCTCTTATATAAATCTCCAAGCTACCTAACCGCAGTCACCCACAGAGCCCGTAAAGCCGCCTGCTCCTGGGTTGCAGAAATATCCAGATGTTTAGTGATCTGTACCCCCATGGCGTACAGATAGTTCAACCGTGTTCGCTTGGCCAAAGTCTTCCATGCCCAAGCAGTGTACTTAACAGAGTTGATTTCTTTCCTCAGGACTCCCCCCTCCCAACAGTGCCACTGCCACCAATGGGGCCAGAGGCACAGTCTTCACTTCAATCACAATATGTGGCAAGTACCGCTGCGGGAAGTATCAATAATGCGCAAACTGCACTTGGGCGCGTAAACAGTGTAACCGCAAATCAGGCGCTTTAAAACTTCCTGAGTCAAATGGCTCCTTAGCATGTCCCAGCTACATTTCAGTTGCTTACCGCCCCATACTAGAGACAATAGTGCCATCTGGAGAGTGTTAAATAGTGCCATGTTGAGTCGTATAGGGATATTTACAAATAAATAAAGGAGTTTGGGCAGTATCGTAATTTTTGCCACTGCAATTCTACCTGCCAATGAGTGAAGCAGTTTAGCCCATCGGAGCAGTTTGCACAGTAATTTCTGTGATGAATCAACCATAGTTTATGGAGAGTATAGTTTAGGGATCCCTGTGAAGCCATACCCTTAATACTTTCACCGGGTCAGTAGACCACGACATTGGGAAATCCAGCACTACCTCTTAAGTACCATCAGTTAGTGGGAAGACTGCTGACTTCGCCCAGTTAATCCAAAACCCTGAATATCTCTCAAATCTCACATATTCTGTTAACAGTGCCAGAAGATACATAGCGGGTTCACGCACATAAAGCATCATATTGTCCGCATACAATGAGACCACAAGGGGTCTCTGCCTAAATTGTAACGCTGCATGTGCATGCTTTTGGCGAATTTTATAGGCTAAGGGCTCCAGCGCAAGAGAAAAATCATTGAAGACAAGGGGCATCAATGTCTTAATTGGAAATACATTCGAAACCCAACCGTTGACTTGCACATGGGCCACTGGCTCAGTATATAACAATTTCCCCCATTTAAGGAAAAACAGTGGCATACCCTTTCTTTACAGTACAGTAAATATATATTCCCATTGCAAGGAGTCAAATGTTTTTGCTGCATCAAGCAGCACTGCCACTGCCTGAAAATCCAACTCTAAGTAATGTAAAGCTGCAAAAATGGTGCGCACATTATGTGTCGTAGATCTCTTAGGCACAAACCCTGACTGGACCGGAATACTTAATTTGGGCACCAAAGGCTATACCCGGTTAGCAATTATTTCCGCTAAAATCCTAGCCTCTACATTGATCAGGGATAATTCTAAATAATTTAAAAGTTATACTTTTCACACTCAGGGCCAGATGTAGGTAAATCTAATTTACCGACTCTTAAATACCGAATCATACCGATTCAGTATTTATGAATCGGTAAATTTGAAGGAGGGAGATGTAGATGAATTATTATTTTGAATTACCGATTCTGTAACATTCAGTATTTACCGATTCGGTAAATACCGAATCGGTATTCCCCATTGATTCCTATGGGCTTTGGAGCCCATAGGAATCAAAGGGAAATACTGATTCGGTATTTACAGAATCGGTAAATACCGAATCCAGCAAGGGTGCAGGGGGTGTCACTTTGACACCCTCTAGCACCCCAAGTGCAGGCTTGTGTGCCATGTGGCACACATACAGGCCCTAAGGGCATGTCTCTGTGTCACATGGCACAGGTGTGCATGCACAGATGTGCATGCACACCTGGATTCGGTATTTTATCACCCAATAGGATTGGGTGGTAAAATACCGACTCTTAAGGGGCTGTGGCACTCTGTGGAGTGCCACCTACATCTTGATTTACCGAATTCGGTCAAATTACCAATTCAGTATTTTACAGAATCTGTAAATTTACTGATTCAGTAAATTTGCCGAATCTGTAAAATGAAGGGCCCTACATCTCAAAATCCAATTACCGGTCGGTAACGGCCGAATTCGGCCGTTACCGACCGGTAATTGGTGACCTACATCTGGCCCTCAGTCCGGAAAGTAGAGTTCATCCTGAAACTCTCCTGAACTCGTGGATCACCCAGATGTTAGTCAGCTAGCACACTTGATTCTGACCACTCATCCTCCTCCTGTGCTGTTTCAGGAATGGTGTTTTGAGTGGTCTGAAATGTTGGATACTCCTGGAACATTCTGTTGATTGTCCTTTGTGTAGCCACTTACTCAGCATCTTTTGCCATCACCTCTACACTGGACTTCAGCCCTTCCAGGTTGAACCAATACAATGCAAAGGCTGGGTTTGATCCTTCTTTTCCTGTTGTAGCCAGTGTTCTGGTTGATGGTGTTGTAGGCTAATGTGAGACAAGACTGCCCTCTCTGAAAGTTGAAAGCGGCACCCTGTTATGCCTGTTAGATTTAAAAAATGCACCTGCCAACTTTTTTTATGTCTTCATTTAATTTTTGCCCTCATATTATCTCCAATTATTGGAATTAGCACCATCCTAGTATCAGGGGTCCACGTGCTCCAAATATTGGATTTTCTTCTTTCAGCATATTAGGTGATCACAATTTGAAAACATTGCATTTTGGATGCAGATTGCTGATGTAAGAACCAGGAAGTTTAGAAATACAGGGTGAGGTTACAACTCCTTGGAAGGTGCTAGAAGGACTGTGCACTCCTGTGTGATTACTGATGTTGTCATTTACATTTGCCTACAACACCAGGTCTAAGGATGATGGGGATAAGGACCTTGGCTGCAGGAAGAGGAAAGTGACATTTTAGGATCTGCTGGAGCTGTTAAGTGAGGAATGTGTGGTATACACAGACAAACTGTTGGGCAAATCATAGTTTTTTGTATCTGAGGCACAGAAAACAAAAATATGGAATAGCATCCTCGAAAAAGTGAACTCTCTTGGCGTCCCCCAGAGGACCATACTAGAAATAAGGAAACACTGATATGACCTGAAATATTGTACAAAGGACAAGGTGGCCAGAAGGATGGCTGAGGCCAGGGGCAAAGGTTGTGTTTCCTCCAAACATACACCTCCCACTCCAATGGAGTCGTTATTGAGGGGACACTTAAACCTGAATGTGTGGTGAAAATGTCAGACACTGACACCTCCAATCCGGTGGGCTACACACAAGGTAATTTGTTTTCTTGTATCAAATTTCCATAACATATTGTGTGTTAGTTTTCAAGTACTATACACATTAGGTACAAAAATTAAATTTAACTGTTTGTTGTAATTTGGCAATGCATTAGGGGAGTTGCTAGTTCAATCATGTTGTATAGTGTAGTGTGTGTCAATGTATAAACTACATATAGCTATAATAAATCTTGATGTCAAAAACACATTAATCACATTCTAAACTAAATTATCCAAACTTAGTCACCATTTATTTACAATAACTATATACATACATTTCTACAGATCCCACCCAGGATGTGTCTGAAACTATTGAGCCTGATGAAGCAATTGGCACACAAGTAGAGATTGGCGACAACAAAATTGCTATTCCTACACCCATAATTCTAACTCAAATAACTAATAGAGCAAATGTGGTACCACTACCAGACTTTGAGGGCGGTTTTAAAGAGCAAACATAAGTGGGCACACAACTGCATCTGGGCGTAAGGCACACAGAAAATGTAGAGTCCAAGAACATGTAGTTCACAATGATGATGTCTCTGATGACCTGTCAGACAGTTCACAATTGTTTGGTGAGCTTGAGAAATAAAACGTCACAGTACAGCACCTAAAAACTGTGAAAAGGCATCTCCAAATCATTTCACGTTCAAGGTCAAGAGCATTGGTTTTCTGGCATGGAAAATTAGCAACGTATGCATCGCCGCAGCCACAAGCAGAAGATGGCACTCTATTCCGCATTTACCAAAATCATTAAATCGATTGGCAGTAGACACCACCATTCTTGCCAGGAGAGCTGTGAACATCTAAAATGAAATGGGGCACTGCTGCCAGGATGTTCCATGTAGTCTGGTCCAAGTGCCCACAGCTCTGGAAAACATTCAGACACATAACCTGTCAGTCCCCAACATATTACCACCACCTCAAAGACAGGTCTAGCTACAGGGGCATATCTGTGCTAGATGGATGGTGTACAAGGCAAACATGCTGAACATGCTGACACAAATCTGGCACAGATCTATCTAAGTCCTGCTGAGAAGGTGACCAACACCAGAGTTTGCAAAAGGTAACTATTTTATGCACTCAGAAGTATGTTACTAGATTGTTATGTTCTCTAACTTAGTTTCTGTGTTTAAATAATGACATCCAGTAAGGATACAGGTAATGATACAAAACATAATTACGACCTGAATAAAAGATTAT
>NW_028244402.1:0-46402 GCF_964263255.1 Lissotriton vulgaris | reverse complement strand
CCAGCTCCCAGGGCTGGTCCTAGAACTTCTGGGTCCCCGGGCGAAAGGGAAGATGTGAGGCCCCTCTAATTTGCATGTAAAATCCAGTCGCGGCCAGCATGACTCGCGGGTGGGAGGTCTTGCGGGGGTTCGCCTCCGGCAGGAACAAGAAGCAGGCAGCCTCCCTCCCCTAAGCCATTTTGATTAGTTGGGAGGCCGACCAGCCAGGCGCCTATGGGGATGCCATTTTCTCCATGTAGGGTGCATTGGTGCCTACATGGAGAAAGGCCAGAGTGTGCATGAGTTGTTTGGTCGGCCCCGGAGGGCCGACCAAACAGTTGGGGCCCTTAGCAGTGGGCAAGGCACTCTTCCGCCCGCCCCCAACCAATCATTTCTGCTTTCTTGCAGTGCGAGTAGCAGAAACATAAAATGGTAGTTTTAAAGCATTTTGTGTTTTTGCTTCTCGCACTGCAGAAAGCAGTGGGGAAACGCTCCTCCGCCCTAGTGGATGAGCCGCCCTTGGTAACATCACAAGAAGTGACATCACAGAAAGTGACATCGCAGGACTATTGATCTTATTTGGCATCCCTGAAGAGACCTAACATAGATATCAGTAACATGGACAAAAAGATAAATATACAAATGAAATAAGTCCATATATTTTAAAACTGTATTAATTGGATTACATTTGTCACATTGGATGGAAAAGCTAGGTGCAGGTCCACATAGATGTATATTATTTACTCCTCGTTAACTGATTGTTTCCAGAAGAGTGAATGATACAATTTCCAGTTCTGCCTCATAAAGGGGGGAGATCCTGTGAGGTAATGAGGGGCGGGATCATTCAAAATATAACATGACACAAGAGAAAACCTCTCACACCATGGATATAATTGCAAATTTCAAAAGGCTCCCTTATCTTTCTGTGCCATTATTGTGCTACCTTAGGATGACATTAATACTTTGTAATTTGTTTTAACATAAATCCTCTCACCAGTATGCCACAGGCACATGCTAAGAGACGTAGGACAATCTTTTTTGTGTCTAGGCTCTTTACTCGCCAGAACTATGTTAAGTGTAAAACACAACACATATAGTAAAAAACATAAGGCCCAAGGGAGAGAATAACATTTGGACATCACAGAACAGGATCGTGGATGCAAGGTGTAGGAGAGCAGGCCAGCCGTCGTGCAAGCAAGGCAAATTGTGACTCCCACTACCCTCTGGTCACTGTATGTCACCTAAATGCAGGACAGTGGAAAATATATAGGCTTTGCTCCAAGTAGGAGTGGACTGCAGTCCTGGCTCTACTGATTCAACCAACTGTTTGATTCTGGGTAAATAATTTTCTCCCTGTGTCCCCTCCACTGATTTGACAGCAGGGCAGCACTTTGAAACAGCTTTCATGTAAGAAATAGACATTAAAAGATGACTCCCTTGAGAGGTAGAGGTGGGGAGAAAATTTGGTGTTCCTTTAGAGCTGCTGCCTTTGGAACTGAGGAATCAGGCTCGAGTTTTGACCTTGTTTTATCCTGTGATTCTCGCAAATCACTTAATCACACTCTGCCTAAAAAAGGAATATGTCCATGTTTAATGTAACTGGTGCTCACGTAAAGCACTCCAGTACTTTTCGGTCAAGTTTGCGCTATATAAAAAGTGCAGAAGAAAACTGGTTTCATTTACACATTGAAAGCTATTTGCATCTAAATTATGGAAGGTGCTCCTGACCCTCTGTGGTGCATGCCCCCCTCGTGTGCCTCAACGCCTCCCTGCCTGCCACTGACAAGCTTCTTTTTCACAGCTCATCAGCATCTGAAAGAGTGAGCGTTGCTTGTCTTTATAGATCGTTAAAACTATCAGGCCCCAAAATGCGTGCTAATTGGCACTGGAGTGGGAAGTGGGTGGCATCCCCAATCACAAGTCGAACCTGCAAATGCAGACGGGCCTCGCATGACATGTGGGTCTGCAAGGCGAAAGGGGCCCCCTCCCGGGGGTTAACAGCCATGATTGCCCATTGCTGCGAGGCACACGGGAGGGGGCCTCTTCTGCTATTCCTAAACATGCCTGCGAAGCCCAGGGGGGAGGCAGCACTTCCCTGGGCCACGCAGTGCTCACCACAGGCGCGAGGCTTAAGATGTGGTGGGTTCGGGGAAACACTTTTTTGAGGCCCCCTGTTGATGAGCTGAGCGCGGGGCCCTGTGCGGCCTCCCATGCTGCCCATGCTGCCCATGGCTAGCGCCGGCCCTGCCAGCTCCCATCAAATTCTACCCCCTCTGATTCCACCTCCTCAGACTGTAGCTCTACTCCTTCATGCACATCTAACCCCCAGCTCCTTGAGAAGGAGGGTTTGTAATGCTATGATCTCAGCCCCTTTATAATTGTGGCCTGTCTCTCCCACGTCACCTGAACTCAGCCACCATATGCTAGTGCCCAGTCCTTACTGCCTCCCCTAAACCCAGCCCCTAAGGGGTGCAGGCGGACTATCCCAGATCCCAACTCCTGCAACAGGGCCTGCTGCAGGCCCTGTTGCAGGAGTTGGGATCTGGGATAGTCATAGAGAAGCATGGGTGGGCTATAAAGATAAGTAAGTTTGTCCAAAGTCTCCCAGGTGTCTGAGAGCTGGGTCTGTGCATGCCGGATGGCTTTGTACGGATGTGAGCAGCATCTCATACCTGCTGCTGGTTTCTGTCGACTCGTTTTAAATGTGTATTTCAAGAGGTTTATTACTGAGTGCTTTATATCTTCTGCTCTCCTCACCTCACCTTATTTCTTTCTGTCTGTCCTTTCCCTCTCCGGATTTCACCCATCTTTCTCTCTGCTTCACCCTGCACACCTTGCAGGGGCGGCAGCATGGCTCGCGGGTGGCAATGGTAGGCAGGTCGCAGTCGTGCGCGGGTTCTTACGTAAAAGGGGGTCAGCGTTGTGATTGGTAGACACCCAGGCTCCACTGACCAATCACAATGCTGCAATGCAGCGTTGTGATTGGTTTTGAGCATAATGGTTCAACGCTCAACCAGGGAATGAGGGCCATGGCTTGTTCTCCACGCAGGCTGTATTGCAGCCTGCATGGAGAATGGGGAAAGTGCTCATGACTGGTTTGAGTGGCCCAAGAGGGCTGACCAAACAGTCATTGTGCACTTAGGAGTTGCCAAACCACTTCTCCACTGCCCTGCTTCGAGAGCAGACAGCCCCGTTCACCCACCGGCCTGCCCGCAAAGCAGCACGAAGCATAAAATGATAATAACATAAAGTTGTTATTATTTTATGCTTCTTATTTGCACTTCTTAAAAGCAGTGGGGCGACGCTCCTCCGCCATAGCGGAGGAGCCACCACTGTCACCCTGCTGTCCCACTCAGCTCACTCTCTACTTCCTCCCAGCTCACTCTTTTCTCCTCCTACTCTCTCTATCATATCCACCAGTTTCACTGGTATGCTCTTCTCCTTCTCCATTGCACCCTCATATTTCTCTCACCTCGCCCTCTGCTTTTTCTGCCTTATCCTACTTTCCCTCTCCTGACCTCGCCATCCTCTCACTTCGCATCAGCTTACTCTCACTCCACTTCACCCTTCTGTTTCCACTACACCCTTCTCTCTCTACCTCACTTTTCTCTCTTTTCCTAGCCCTTCTCCCTTTTCCTTGCCCTTATCTCTCTTCCTTGCCCTTTCTCCCTCTCATCATACTCCTTATTTTCTCACTAGCTTCCCTCATGCCTCAACCTCCCCATTACCATCCCATTTCTTTGCTTCAGTGTCCCCTCTCTTCACCTCACCCTTCTCTCAAGTTCAAGTTCAAAAGTTTACTTTATTCAGTTAAAAAGTTTAAAACCATCAAAGTACAATGTATTAAAACATACTGTTACTGATTTGGCAGGCTTCTTTTATTTTCTGATTGTGTGAAGGTGCAAATAGCCATACCTGCAAACCATAGCATCTGTCTCACTGACTTATGAAATATCTTTCCTGGTCTGAACGACTTTCATCATCAATCTTCAAGCTCCAGCTTTCAATTCCTAGAGGCAGATCGTTATCTCTCTTAATAGACAACGAGTTAGCTTAGTTTTAAACTGACACACGTGATGTGTACAGGCTGAATTCCTTGGGCTAAGACAAACTGGTCTGATCACATCTGTGAATAGATTTGTTTACTTTAATTAACAGTTTAAAAGCACTAAACAGAATCAAGAAATTAATCCCCATGAGTCATTGTGCTCCATCGTCTAGCACATACTTCTTTCACCCAGGTGTATGTTAGATTCCCCATGTTAGACTAATGTTCTGATTTGTTACCTTTGCCTCAAATTGTAAAGCTCTTTGATATCCTTCGGGATCAAGTTTGCGCTATATAAAACTTTATAAATAAATAAATAGTATACATTTCAGAATCATATTAACATATCACAGTCAAAACATCTAAATACATTATGAAAGTGAAAAGTGCATTACATTTGGCGAACGCATGAACATCATTAAAAAGTTTGTCACCCACAAAAGATTATTGATTAACTAAAAATCCAAAATTCATCTAAAAATCGTCACAGCATAAAATGTATTAAAAATAATGGGGCCAGCGTACCAAATGGGGGCGAGACGGGCGGTTGAAGGCAATGATAGTTTCTTTCTACATCTCGTCGCCTCGATGATATAACTCGAGACCCCAAAACATACCACAGTGGACCCAAGCATTTGTAGATAGACCAGGGCTGGTCTAACCTGCTTTAAATTATAACCTCTTAGCAATGGCAAGATGAATTTCTTACGTGGTAATACATAGAATTTGCAAAAGAAGATCACGTGGAGCACGTTTTGCTCAGAGTTATTGTCACATGGGCACGGCCCCAATGTCCCTCTTTTCGCAAACCCTCTAGGTAAGGATAGCAGCCATGGTAACATATTGTGCTTAAACCTTAATAAGACAATCAGGTGAAAAGGCTTGCTTATGTAGGTTAAGTACGGCTGCATCCCTCTCCCTATGCTTAGCATAACAAAGTTTCTGACCGAGGGTTTAACCAGTTCATCTTCTTCCCTTTGTAACATCGCCCTGTTTAAGAATTGGGATTTAACCGCCCTGATTGCGATTTTACTCAAGGGTCTAGGCTTGGTAAACAATTCAGGGCAACCCAATGAATCCATTTGCGTTTTAATATAGCGGATCCAGGGTATCGCCAAGGCCCTATCTAGGGACAAACAATCTTGGATGATTAGTTGGTTTAGATTCGGAGTTTGTTGTGCCCAAATTCTTAAACACCCTAATATCTGTGTCACTGCAATCTGGTCGGAAATGTAGCCAGCCCCCAGGTCTTCATGTATGTTAAAAGTGGCTGCGGATTGGGGTAGCGACAACACTTTTCTAAAAAAGATGTTTTCTACCATTTGAATCTCACTCACTTCAGTGTAGCCCCATACCTGACACCCATACGACACCATGGGCACACATTTGGCATTGTAAATTTTCATGAGTGCCGGTAGTGGTTTGCAGCCTAGCCGTTTCGCAAAACCCAGCAGGGCCCCAGTGGCCCTCGCTAGTGTGTTTTTCTTCAAAGCTCGTTGCATCACCCATGACCTCCTGTCATCAAATACAATGCCCAGGTATCGGAAGGTAGGAACTTTAGTGAGTGCCTGCCCATTGCAGAAGAAAGATGCCTTTTTTGCCTGTCCGCTGCCTAATGACATAGCATGTGACTTTTTAAAATTAGTTTTCAAGTCCAGTGAGTCCATAAAATTAATAAAACAATCTAAAAGAACTTGTAACCCTCTTGCTGTCCTTGCCACTAACACAGTGTCATCTGCGTAAAGTAGAGCGGGAATCTTTTTTTGACCACCTCTCGGGATATCCTTACATGCGGAAATTAAGGCATCACCCAGCTTATTTATATAAAGAGTAAATAGCAGTGGAGCCAGGATGCAGCCCTGTCTTACCCCTCGCTTCACTGGCCAGGCGTCCGTCAGGCCCCCATTTTCATTGTAGCGGACGGCTGCACTAGTGTTCTCGTGGATGTCAGCTAGAAAGGATATCAGTGAGGGGTCCATCCCAATATCAGACAGGGAAGTCCAAAGTTTTTGGCGGTTTACAAGGTCGAAGGCAGTGGACAAGTCCATAAAAGCTAGATGTATGTCCCCCTCCTTGCGACCGTGTATTTCCCTATTGTAGGAAGGTACCTCCTGACTATGGTTGCCCCCAACTTTTTGCCGTGTTTTAGCTGGTTTTTGACATAGTCGACCTGGGACCCTGCTAATCAGGACCCCAGGCCTACTGCTCTCTCTGTAAAATGGATTCCATGTACCTTAGGTACATTTCCAATTGGAACTGGGCCACCTTATCAGACCCTGTAACTCAGGGCATAGGTGTACCCAGGGCCTACCAGGGGCTGAAGCATGTATTATGCCACCCCTGGCTGGCCTCCTAAATCTGACACAACTGGCTGCATGACAGCTGGGGCAAAGTCGTGTAATCACCCTTTGCTGTAGATATAGTATACCTATATCTAACCCTAAAAATGGACACACAGATTCCTATCAGTCACTCCTATGGCAGGCCTTAACAATCCTGAAGGCAGAGTGCATGGAATCGTGTGAAATGGTGCTCTGGCATGAGCTGAGCCCGTTTGCAGCTTGCGGAACCAAGTCCTGATAGCTGTTCCATGATAACACATACCATATACTCTTAAGTGCATTATAATCCTCGCGGTTATATGCTATCTCTGGTATTGCTTTATCAAAACATGTCGAGTAAGGTGTCATACGAATTGGAATACTAACCCCTCGCCAATTCTGGCGACGGGGTTAGCATTCCACCCTTCTAGAGGGACACGACATGTATGTAACTGTGAACCCCGGTTAAAGTTAACTGAAGCCTCAGCTCCACAAAATGGATGCTGCCACCACAGACACGAGTCTGACCTCCTGCTGCTGGGAGTCCTTCCAGAGAGGAGAGCTTGGACAAAGGGTTTCCTGTCCGGGGCGGTGCTAGCACCATTCCAGACAGGGTTTTGTGTATCCTGGGTAGGCAGGGCTTTACAGGAAGTTGACTGCTGAGTGGCACCCCGGTGCTCACTACGCATAGGCCGGCCAGAACCAGTTCCAGGGGCACACCAGCCCCTGGCCTGGGGGAAGTCCGGCATGGGAGAGGGGTGTAACCACCCATAGGCAGGACCTAGTCACCGGGTCAGCCCCTTTTCCTAGTATAAAGTTAGGAGCGGGCCCCCTTCCAAATTAGATCATCTTTGGAATCAAGACACGACTTTCTGCGAAAGGACTTCAAGATTTCTTCTTCAAGATTCTCCCTTGTGACTAAGGAGTAGTCACCCTGCATCCGCAGGCACCATCTTAAGAACACTGCGTCTGCTGCAAGTCCTTCCTCTGGAATCCGACTGCCCAGCTCGACGAGAACCGGCTTCCCTGGCACCTCTGACCTCTACTCACCTCTACAGCAAAGCTGAGAACCGTGAGTGCGACGAGACCTCGAGGGACCGGCCATCTTCAAGACTGCACGACTTCTTTCCAGCACGACCGCCGAGGGATCCTCTGGTGAGTGCTTTGGGGTCCGAGAAGCCCCGACCCTGAGAAGCTCCAGCACCGAAGTACAGCCTCCCAGCATCTCCACGATCTGCGTGGGGCCCTTCTGCTTTTTGCTGCTCACCGCGTTGTTTGGCTACTAGCCCGTTGGCTTGTGGCCTTCTTAACGACGCCCGACGACATCACTGCTGCTGGTCTGGTTGCTCCAGACTGGCCCTTGCTCCCTTCCAAAAGAGGAGCACCCCGGACCCTCCTGGTCCACTCAAGATGCCATTTTAGGTCCACCGCGTGGGCTTGAATTAGCCAAGGCTTTGTTGCCCAATCCTGGGTCCAGCGACGCCGACAGCTTCATCCATCGTGGGACAGCTCGCTCCTCCATCCTGGTCGCCGAAAACGCCTCCTGGTCCGTGAGATCTGCAGAGCCCAGCGTCGCCCACTCACCTAGTCGAGGTGACTACCATCCGGTGCCCTCCTGGTGCCACCTGACTACTGGCTAGTAGTCACGAACTTGGTCCCCTCTGCTTTCAGGTATCGTCCATCTTCAAGATCCAGGCTTGGATCACTTCGAACTCTCTTCACTGGTCGCCTGCCAGCATCTTTCTTCCAGGCTCCTGGTCCGTCTACGAGGATTCCCGACGTCTTTTGAGACCTATGCAGCTGCAGCCCCTGGGCTAGGTAACTTCGGCATTTCGGATTTTCGGTGCCCCAGCATAGCCTCACTATCCAAGGGTCAGAATCCACTTTCGTTTTCCTCCTACCAGGTCGGGTTCGCCCAAGAACACTAACTTTGCTTTTACTAGCTACCATAGACTTTGTCCGTCATCACGCGTGAGAGTGCACACTCTGCACCCGAGTCCCCTGGGCCTCCTAGAAGTAATCTAAAGATTCTATAGTCAAGTCCTAGCAATTCCAAAGCCTATTAGTACTGTACTTACCTGCTAGTAATTTCGCATTCCACTTTTAGAGTATATGGTTTTCCGTGCCCCTCGGGCATTTGTATATACTGTGCTAACTTAAGTATTTTCGTAAGAGTTTTGTTTTGTGCTTAGTACCCTGTCCTCATAAAGAGTACAGGGCTGTTGTGATTCTAATAAATACACTGTTTATTTTCATAACACTTGTGTGGTGTCCTTTCACTTGGTGTTCAAGGGGTATATGTGATGGTATAACAGCTGGCTTAACACGCCCTCTCGAGTCTTTAGCCTTAGACTGCTCGTATCCACGCTACTAGGATAGCTGGTCTATAAGGTTGACTTACAACCAATCATCAATAAGGGTTGTCTGGACTGATACATAGTGTTCACTAGAATAGTGAGCACTGCATATCAGGCCAACTTCTCACATTGGTGGGCAGCGGTTGGGATTTGAGCTTGCTGTTGTTTTACCACACGTATCCTAAGAATATCTTGTGAAAGATCACATAAGTACTTCAGGTACATATAACTTAGCTTAGAATACTCTGAGTTCTACTGAACCAGCTGTTGTAGCTCCTCAAGGCTTAGCACACCTTGGCTACAACTCTTAGCAAGGGATCAGTAGGCAAACATATAGTGTAGGTAGGTGCATCACTTACATCACACTAGAATCAGCATGTCAGACAAAGGAGGAAACTCTGAGTCTCCCCTTGTGTCAGTGGACCCTCCACAGGTCACTTCCAGATATGCTGCTCTTAGCTTCCAGGAGATGAGACAAGTGTGTACCTCCAGGAAGCTAAAACAGGGGTCTAACCCCACAATCCCATTTCTGATTGGTCTCTTAGAGACTTATGATGCCAGGAGATCTGCCAACACAGATTCTTCTCATCCAGATGGGAGTATGCCCCCCTTACAGGGTCCCTTTGATAACCATGACCATCCCCTCCAGGAGGCAGATGATGCTGAGGATGAGGATGAGTTATCAGGGGAGGAGGCAGACAAGGGACAGGTAGAAGTCAGAAGACTAACCAGGTCCAACTTAAGCAGGCATGAGAATGGATTTGGGGGACCCCCAGGTCCACTCTCAGGCAGGCTTAACATTGGGGATAGACGAGTTAGGTCTCGCTCCAGAGGCTCTAACAGATCTATTCATACCAATGGCTCTCACAACTCTTCTCACAGAGGGATGACATCCCCTCAGAGGAGAGTGTATGAAGCTAAAGAGAGGGAAGTCAATCTGAGGATTGAAAGGGAAGAACTTGCCCTGGCCAAAGAGAGACTTGCCTTTGCTATAGAGCAAGAATTATGTGGGCTAGAGCCCACTGGTGGCAGCATTATACCTAGCAATAGGGACAGGAGTTTTGATACAAGACACCTGAGTAAGATAGTGCCCCCCTTTAAACAAGGGGATGACATCCACAAATGGATAACTGCTTTGGAGAGGGCCTGCACTGTGCAGGGTGTTCCCCAAAGTCAGTGGGCAGCTATCTTGTGGCTCTCCTTTGAAGGTAAAGGTAGAGATAAGCTCCTCACTACTAGAGTGGAGGATGCTAACAATTACCAAGTCCTGAAGAATACACTGATTGATGGGTTTGGTTTAACCACTGAGCAGTACAGGTTGCTGTTCTGAGACACCCAGAAAACTCAGTCTCAGGATTGGACTGACGTTGTTGATTGTGCCACTAAGGCTTTTGAAGGCTGGCTACTGGGAAGTAAGGTTACTGATTTTAAAGGATTGTACAATCTAATTATGAGAGAGCAAATCTTAAGTAATTGTCAGAACCAGTTATTACACCAACACCTGGTAGACTCTGATCTGACCTCTCCACAAGAATTGGGTAAGAGGGCAGACAAATGGGTCAGAACCAGGGTCAGGCCTAAGAACCAGGGTGGTGACCAAAAGAAGGAATCAACTAAGCCTCAAGAGAAGGGTGGGGATAAATCCACAGAGAAGACTTCCCAAGGGCCCCAAAACTCCAACAAGGGTGGTGGGTCCCAGAACACTCCTTCAGAACAGAAGAAACCTTATTGCCATACCTGTAAACAGGTGGGCCATTACAAAAGTGATGCCAGTTGCCCTAAAAATAGCAATAAGGAAAACATACCCCCAAGTAATACTCCCAGACCTCCTGTTACCACTAGTGGTAATCCCCCAGGTGGTGGGAGTGCCCCCAAGAATGTGGTGGGCATTACTTTGGGCAATCAGGTGGATTATGGCCTAGCCAGATCCCCTGACACAACTCTTGTCTGTGAGACTGGCATGGGGTTTGCCAACTTCACTACAGGTCCCCACATTTTGGGAAAGTATAGACAAGAGCTCCTAGTCAATGGTCAGAAAGTTGAGGCATTCAGAGACACAGGGGCCGGCATCACCATGGTGATTGACCATCTGGTCCCCTCTGCTCAACTGACCCCTGGTTTCAGTTATCAGGTGACAGACATTCATGGAGTGAAAAGAAGGCATCCCATGGCAGTAGTCAAGCTCAGCTGGGGTAATGTCACAGGGCCCATGAGAGTGGCAGTGACAAATAACCTACCTGTAGATTGCTTACTGGGGAATGACCTGGAACTCTCAGCATGGGCTGAGGTGGAGCAAGAAACTCACTCCAGGATGATAGGCCTATCCAGAAAAGTTAGTGGGGCAGTAATAGCTACAGCCCAAGTCCAAGCACCATTCCTCCCTGAAAAGGTTGGAAGGGCAGAGGTAGCCACTACCCAGGCTCAGACAGACTTTCCAGAACAGGATAGGAGGGCAGTGACAGTCACAGCCCAAACAAAAACTGAGTGCCTTCCTGAAAAGGTTGGCAAGGCTGTAATGGTCTCAGCCTCTACTCAAACAGATAATAGTGTTGTGAAGCCTGAAACTATGGATCACTCCACTCAGACAGAGAGTATTGAGGAGGAAGAGAAATCTCCTTCTCACCAGACCTTAGGAAAGGATCAGCCTCCTCAGAGAACTGATCTGACCCCTTGTGAAGGAACTGCCCCAGAGGTAGTCAGGCCTAGCCTGGCAGAGCCCCTGATGTCAGTGGACCCGTCCAAGGTGGGACCCAGTCTGGAGCAGGTAACCTGCCCCTCTCTACCCTGCCTCAGTCAGCCCAGGGCTGTGGAGGTCAGGGAGGCCAGTGGTGGACCCCAAAGGGCGCCCTGTCCAGAGCTCCTTAATCAACAGATTAGGGTCACTGAAGCTGGTAAACCTAGCCAAGTGAAAATAAATCAGACTCCTGAGGGATCCCCCTTAAAAGTAGTTAGGGACCTCCCACAGCTGGACACTGTTGGGCACAGCCAAACATGGGGCCTAAAAACCCCAAACCTGACCTGTCCCGTCAGTAAGCCAAACAGAGGGACTCAGCCTCCAGCTTTAGGTAGCCAGAGGCTGACCCTGAGAGCACAGTGCATCTCAGCTAAAGAAAGAAAGGCACACCTGATGGATGGTGAGTGGAGGAAGTTGAGCCCAAAGGTAGAGGAGCCTCACTTCAGTACTCCATCCCAGCATCAGCCTTTTTCTTTCCCAAGACACACCAAAGACAGAGATTCCCTATGGTGGAGACCATCAGATACCCTTAGGGTGAGGGGTTACTTAGTGGACCATGACACAGGGGAAAACCAAGCCAGAGCTGGTCCTTCCTTATATGGCCACTTAGGTAATAGAGGCTTACCTGGACAAGGATATCCTTATCTCCTTTCGTTTGGGGGGGGGGGTTGTGTAGGAAGGTACCTCCTGACTATGGTTGCCCCCAACTTTTTGCCCTGTGTTTTAGCTGGTTTTTGACATAGTCGACCTGGGACCCTGCTAATCAGGACCCCAGGCCTACTGCTCTCTCTGTAAAATGGATTCCATGTACCTTAGGTACATTTCCAATTGGAACTGGGCCACCTTATCAGACCCTGTAACTCAGGGCATAGGTGTACCCAGGGCCTACCAGGGGCTGAAGCATGTATTATGCCACCCCTGGCTGGCCTCCTAAATCTGACACAACTGGCTGCATGACAGCTGGGGCAAAGTCGTGTAATCACCCTTTGCTGTAGATATAGTATACCTATATCTAACCCTAAAAATGGACACACAGATTCCTATCAGTCACTCCTATGGCAGGCCTTAACAATCCTGAAGGCAGAGTGCATGGAATCGTGTGAAATGGTGCTCTGGCATGAGCTGAGCCCATTTGCAGCTTGCGGAACCAAGTCCTGATAGCTGTTCCATGATAACGCATACCATATACTCTTAAGTGCATTATAATCCTCGCGGTTATATGCTATCTCTGGTATTGCTTTATCAAAACATGTCGAGTAAGGTGTCATACGAATTGGAATACTAACCCCTCGCCAATTCTGGCGACGGGGTTAGCATTCCACCCTTCTAGAGGGACACGACATGTATGTAACTGTGAACCCCGGTTAAAGTTAACTGAAGCCTCAGCTCCACAAAATGGATGCTGCCACCACAGACACGAGTCTGACCTCCTGCTGCTGGGAGTCCTTCCAGAGAGGAGAGCTTGGACAAAGGGTTTCCTGTCCGGGGCGGTGCTAGCACCATCCCAGACAGGGTTTTGTGTATCCTGGGTAGGCAGGGCTTTACAGGAAGGTGACTGCTGAGTGGCACCCCGGTGCTCACTACGCATAGGCCGGCCAGAACCAGTTCCAGGGGCACACCAGCCCCTGGCCTGGGGAAAGTCCGGCATGGGAGAGGGGTGTAACCACCCCCCTCCTAGTCCCACCCATAGGCGGGACCTAGTCACCGGGTCAGCCCCTTTTCCTAGTATAAAGTTAGGAGCGGGCCCCCTTCCAAATTAGATCATCTTTGGAATCAAGACACGACTTTCTGCGAAAGGACTTCAAGATTTCTTCTTCAAGATTCTCCCTTGTGACTAAGGAGTAGTCACCCTGCATCCGCAGGCACCATCTTAAGAACACTGCGGTCTGCTGCAAGTCCTTCCTCCGGAATCCGACTGCCCAGCTCGACGAAAACTGGCTTCCCTGGCACCTCTGACCTCTACTCACCTCTACAGCAAAGCTGAGAACCGTGAGTGCGACGAGACCTCGAAGGACCAGCCATCTTCAAGACTGCACGACTTCTTTCCAGCACGACCGCCGAGGGATCCTCTGGTGAATGCTTTGGGGTCCGAGAAGCCCCGACCCTGAGCAGCTCCAGCACCGAAGTACAGCCTCCCAGCATCTCCACGATCTGCGTGGGGCCCTTCTGCTTTTTGCTGCTCACCGCGTTGTTTGGCTACTAGCCCGTTGGCTTGTGGCCTTCTTAACGACGCCCGACGACATCACTGCTGCTGGTCTGGTTGCTCCAGACTGGCCCTTGCTCCCTTCCAAAAGAGGAGCACCCCGGACCCTCCTGGTCCACTCAAGACGCCATTTTAGGTCCCCCGCGTGGGCTTGAATTAGCCAAGGCTTTGTTGCCCAATCCTGGGTCCAGCGACGCCGACAGCTTCATCCATCGTGGGACAGCTCGCTCCTCCATCCTGGTCGCCGACAACGCCTCCTGGTCCGTGAGATCTGCAGAGCCCAGCGTCGCCCACTCACCTAGTCGAGGTGACTACCATCCGGTGCCCTCCTGGTGCCACCTGACTACTGGCTAGTAGACACGAACTTGGTCCCCTCTGCTTTCAAGTATCGTCCATCTTCAAGATCCAGGCTTGGATCACTTCGAACTCTCTTCACTGGTCGCCTGCCAGCATCTTTCTTCCAGGCTCCTGGTCCGTCTACGAGGATTCCCGACGTCTTTTGAGACCTATGCAGCTGCAGCCCCTGGGCTAGGTAACTTCGGCATTTCGGTGCCCCAGCATAGCCTCACTATCCAAGGGTCAGAATCCACTTTCGTTTTCCTCCTACCAGGTCGGGTTCGCCCGAGAACACTAACTTTGCTTTTACTAGCTACCATAGACTTTGTCCCGCATCACGCGTGAGAGTGCACACTCTGCACCCGAGTCCCCTGGGCCTCCTAGAAGTAATCTAAAGATTCTATAGTCAAGTCCTAGCGATTCCAAAGCCTATTAGTACTGTACTTACCTGCTAGTAATTTCGCATTCCACTTTTAGAGTATATGGTTTTCCGTGCCCCTCGGGCATTTGTATATACTGTGCTAACTTAAGTATTTTCGTAAGAGTTTTGTTTTGTGCTTAGTACCCTGTACTCATAAAGAGTACAGGGCTGTTGTGATTCTAATAAATACACTGTTTATTTTCATAACACTTGTGTGGTGTCCTTTCACTTGGTGTTCAAGGGGTATATGTGATGGTATAACAGCTGGCTTAACACGCCCTCTCGAGTCTTTAGCCTTAGACTGCTCGTATCCACGCTACTAGGATAGCTGGTCTATAAGGTTGACTTACAACCAATCATCAATAAGGGTTGTCTGGACTGATACATAGTGTTCACTAGAATAGTGAGCACTGCATATCAGGCCAGCTTCTCACACCTATCACAAGATGTAAGTTGAGGCACTGACCAACAGTGCCTCTTCCTTTTCTGAATCCGTACTGTAGGTCGAAATGACCGCATTCTCTTCCAGCCAATTTGTCAGCCTCTCAAGTATAACTTTTCCCATTATTTTTGCCGCCGAGTCCAAGAGGGAAATCGGCCGATAACAGGCCGGGTCCTCTCCTGAACCCTTCTTAAATATTGGGACAATTACCGCCTTGGCCCAGGAAACGAGAGGACCCACTTCAGTGGCTGCATTAAAAACAGAAGTTAAAATCTTTTCCCAATATTGGGGATCTGCCCTGTAAAGGTCTGCCGGAACCCGTCCGGACCTGGGACTTTCCCGTGGGCCGTGGACTCAATGGCTTCCAAAACTTCTACATTTGTAAAGTTAATTTTCCCTGCCTTATCAAAGTCGCCTTGAGACATGGATGATGGGTTGTTTATATCTGAATAGAGTCCGCCAAAGTGCTCCACCCACTTTTCTGCTGGGATAAAACAATCCTTATTTTTATTTTCTGACTCACTAAACAACGGGCTATTAATCACTCTCCAAAATTGAGTGCTACTTTTCAGGACACTCACCTTGGAGAGTTCCTCCCAGGCCAAATCTTTTAGCTCAGTTTTCCTACGTTTAATGGCCTTCTTATAGGCCCTTCTTGCCTCAGCGATCCTCTGGGGATCCTTACCTGGCTCTTTTAATGCCTCTAGGAGCACCCCATGTGTATCAGTACAGGCTTGGTTAAACCAATTTTCCAGTTTCTTGGGCCTTGGTTTACTTTTCACAGTCAAGTTGATTGATACCTGTTCTATGATACGATTAAAGGCGCAGAGGATATCCCTTGGATCTGAGCTTGCACTTAAACATAAAGTCAGGTCCTCAGTGTTGCTCCTATAAAAACATTCCAAGAAATCAGTAGGAGTAATCATCTCCCACCTTAATCTTCGGCCTTGGCATTTGAGGTCTATTTTTAATTTTGTAACAGGGGCAGACACAGTCTCGCTTTTAAGGGCCCTAATATTAATATCTAGTGTGAGTGGGCTATGATCGCTGTGTCCTGTCTGTGTGACGGACAAAAACCTTGTTAAATTACTCATAAGGCATGACACTAAAATAGAACCAATAGAGGATTTTTTGCCTTGCCCAATAAACGTCGGGACAGGGCACTGGGTTTCCCCTTGCACTGGGGCAAACAGGTGGTGTGCAGCTAAAAAACTGTCTAGAAACAACCCACTCTTTATATGCTCGAAATGAGTACTCCCAAATGGATCATTTTCAAGGTCCATATTCTCTAAGCAATGCAAATGACAAACATGTATGTTAAAATCGCCAAGCAATAGGGGATAATAAAACTTGTCATACTGCTCATAATAATCATCCAAAAACCCAGGTAATGCTTTTAAATGCTCCACTTCATCACATCGGGTGAAAGAGTTGTAAAAATGAATCACTAGGATGGTAGGCAGATTATCACCCTCCAAACTTACTGCTAAAACATTTTGAGAATTTGTCGCTATTTGTGTGGCTTTATACAGTAATTTCAGACTAAATAACAATAAGAGCCCCCCCCCTAGCTCTCCCCATCGTAGATGTTGTAGCAAATTTGCTAAATGATTGGTAGCCATCCAGATGGTAGCCTTCTCTGCCTTCCCATGTTTCCTGCAGGGCAATAATATGATGGGCTGAGAGAAAAGTCTCCCAGTTTCTATACCCTCTTTTGGATCGTAGTCCAGCAATGTTCCATGATAGGATCATGATTTTATTATCCCCGTCAGTGGGTTTTAATTCCTTACACTCCTTTTTCCCTATATATACTTACTGTGTTGTAGGTGCGTTAGTAGCCCCGCCTTCCACTGTGGTGCACATGGCTGGAAATTCCAGTGCTAAGAGGCCCCCCTCAACTATTGGTTTTAGAGTGGAACTACAACTCCTCTGAATCCCTTGACTAGGACAAAAAATTGGAGATATATTACCCAAAGGTATGGCACTGGCTACTACTAAGGGACAAGCAGGACCCTGTAAACGAAGTTCAATGGGCGGACACACCCTATTCATATCTAGTGAGCTAGCTAGTCCAGGTTCCGAGATCTCCCTGTTCCCCTGAGTCCTATTGCTACCATGTGGGAGTCAGTCGACCCCTCCATCCCCATAAGTGAGGAAAAGCGGTTTGCGGTGGCAAAGTTGAACATGGGATATATGTCAGAACAGAAGTTGTGCTTTCCCTTTCTCGGGGGGTTGCTCACCAACACTTTTGGATAAAAATAACTTAAATCTTTGGCGATTATGCATCCCTTGTGATCCCCGGTGAACAAGTCACGGATATAATTGGTGGCCCTTTGATACCTGAAATTTATAGTAATTATGTCCCCAGGGATATCCTTAGGTCTTCTACCGACCCAGCCCAACCTTCTAACGAATAAAATGTCGCCGTCTAGATTAGGCGGTAGTGGCCTGTGGACTCTTAGCCAATACATTACTTTATTCCTAGGAGTCTGGTAGCTTTCGAATGTTCCGGCTGCTAACTCAGGTACCCCTGTTAGGACAATGACAAGAGGTTCTGCCTCGGGTGGGAAGTCTATGTGTCGAGCAGGCCCTAACGTCTGCTTATATTTATCGGTAGTCCTCTGAGTGTTAGCCAAAGTATCATTACCCTACCTATTTACTTGTCTATTGTCAGGTGTTTTCGTGTGGTTAATAGGGACAGAGGTGGGTTGTATTACGGGGTTGCACGATTTGATGTTGTCAGGGATCTTAGGGTGCGGCTTACTATTGATCGCCTTTTCAGGGGCTTTGGGCACTAAAGGCGCTGACCACGAGTCTGATGGGTTTGGAGTATGACTTTTGGTTGCCATTTCTTTTAATAAATTAGAGCTAGCGATCCCTATGTCTGAAATGGCTCCTAGTTGCTCCATCATATGTTTCACCCTCTCAATTAAAGGCAAGAGCAAAGATTTAATTAATAACTCAATGTTATTCGTTATCGCTTGCACAAAGCCTGTATTTAATTGGCTTTGAGTGGCTTCAGTTAGTTCTAGATATTTAGATGTAGTAGGAGTCCCTTCTGCCCGGCACACTTTTGCTCGACTACCTTTGTGCTTTACCCCACCCCTCTTTCTTTTCGTGGGAATGGCCTGCCCTGGTTCCCTGATAGTACTTGAGTTTTCTGGGACTTGTTTACCAGAAATGAATAGTAATGAGTCATCCGACAGAGAAAGAGATTTCTGAACCATACTAATGTCGGTGCTAAGGGAATCACTATGGGTCGGTGGAATTACTGGCAGATCTTGTAGTTGTAGGGGTATTCATATACTACCAATTGGATCAGACCAAGTATTAACCTGCGTTGGGGTCTTTGCTGATTGTAAAATCCCTAAAGAGGAACGTTTCCTCTGACATTCTAAAGAGATGCGCCGTTCAGTTAACATAATTTCTTTTTCTAGCACAGACGTGGCTCTAGTGAGAAAAGCGTCCAGAGTCCCTTGAACAGAGCCACCTGTTAATGATCGTCGGCCTGGGTTGAGTGTGTTAGACATAGTGAACACAATAAAATAGCCAATTACAAGTCTGTGTGTCACTAAATTACCTTGTTAACAGTGCCAAAATCTTAGATCATATAACTTGATTACAAACAGTCCCGCAGAGGATAAGGGGGTGGCCCAGCCCAGCCTCGGCCAGCCCCGGACAGCCACAGACGGCCCGCCCTTTGCCCGGGCTTCGCCCGGCGCGCGTCCGAGCTGCGGAAAATGATGATTCCCAAAGTACTTCCGCAGCAGGGGGAAGGGCGGGGCGGGCTCCTGCCGGCCCCCGCAGCTCACTGGGTGCAGTAGTCCTGGCTCATGGCAGCAACAAAAGGCAAGTTTCCTGGCCGCAGCGTCAACCCAGTAAATGTTGCGCAAGTTTGGCGTCCTTCCGTGGCTTCGCAATCCCGTAATCCCACTGGTGACCGTTCTACCTCCCCAGCCGGTCTGCTCGCTGCCATACACCCCGCCTCAACCGCCAGAGAAGTACCACCAAGCTGTAAGGGCACTGGCAACCTCTAGTGCAAAACAACCCAGCTAGGTGGCGTGAAGCAATGGCAGTAGGCAGGTACTAACAGCAGCAAGGAGCAGCTGCCGTCGAGGAAGAGAGTGATACTAGCAGTGGGTGGGTCAGCAACCCTTGGAGGTCTAGAGTTCAGGGCAACATCACGACTCCCAAAACAAGGATTAAGGTGGTTGAGGCAATTGTTAGGTGGTTGGTGATTAATTAACAGCAGCACGCCACAGAAGCCGGGTACTCTTACGGCACAGAATTTGCTGAGTTTGGAGCAATCCCTACTAAAAACAGTGCATAAAGGGCACCAAGCACCCAAGCACCCACGGATTGTAAGTTTTTTGTTTATGTTCTTTTGATGTTTTTTGATGTTCAGTGGTCAAATGGGGTGTGGCGCTCGAATGCTCAATGCTGGGTCGCTGACCCCTCCACCTGAGGTAGCAGTGTCGCGGTGGCTTGGCTTAACGCCCTGCCCGTCTGCTTGTGAGTATTTTTCCCAGGCCACCTCTCACCTCTTTCTCTTCTCCTTCCCTTTCCGAGCCGTGGTGTCTCCCGGTCCTGGTCCCGCTCCTGTATCCGCTGCTGGTCCGGTCTGATCGGTCAGGTCGGGTCTGGTCAGGCGTGGTGAGGTGCCGCCGCCGTAGCTCTCCCTCTTGCTGCTACTCGGTGAGGCAGCTCCGGCGACTTTGGCGTTTCGGCGTTTCGGCATTTTCGATTATGGCTCTCTGCTGCACTCTACTGGCCACTATACCTCACCCGTCTCTCGCTCCACCTCACCCTGTAATATCCAACTCACTCTCTTCTGTTATCCTCACCTTCACTGATGTAGCCTAAGTGGGTAATGATTTTGTGTATACAAAGAATAGAGAGGTGTGCATGAGTTTTGTGGTGGAGCAGAGGTGTATGTAATCAGGCCTGGCCCCATTAGAAATGCTTGACACCAGTATTTGCCCACCGCACGCCAAAAGGAAATGCCAACTTAGGCATCCTGCTGCAGCTAAGCAGAAATGTCATACCCCTAGAAACAGGACCTTTCTGATGAACCAGAGTGTTTTGGAGTTGGTAATTTGGATTGGGACATGGTGTTTAATAGACTTAAGGACACTATTGTGCAATGTGTTACACTGTTAATGGAAAGGTTGTGATAAGAGTGGCTCAAATCCACCGGAGTGACTTACCACACTCACCTATAGTTACTCAGTAAGAAGTCAGCCGAACAGTGGAGAAGAATAAACAAGGTAATTTTATTAGGCCACAAACTCCCATATGAGAGGGCCCTGTCCGACCTCACCCCAAAGAGTGCGCCGAGAGGACTAACTCATATCATCACAGCAATACATTATAACATGGTACAGTGGAGCAAAACACTCCCCTTCTGGAAAAGTACTGAACCCCAGAGAGGGGAACAATGGCATCATACAAGAGGCATCTGCACCTGCAAAGGCAACATTTGGCTATCTCTGCCCAAGGCCGCGGAGCCGGGCCTCAGCGTCTCTGGTGCATGAGAACACTACTGATAAGGAACTTGTTAGTTTCGGCCACAGCTAGCTGAGAAACTAAAACTGCTGCATTAGGGTTTTTCTTATTCCTACGGGAGGGGGAATGAGCGAGTGCGACTCGCGGACACAGAGGGATACTCAAAATGGAGGCACACAAGCTAAGCTAAGAAAACTGAATATCACCACACGTATAAATGAATAATCATATGAAGAGAAAAAATAACGTAAAGGCATAAGTACATACTTCATTAGTTAGACACATGATGCTAACTTGCATATGAAAATGTTAATGGATGGGACATCGAAAATGAAACCTATCAGACCCTCCTTTTAGCATCATTTGGCTAACTGGAGCGTAGCCTTTATTTAGCTAAAAAGGTAGCGCCTTTACATTCCATTCTAGGGGCGGGGCACACTTCAATCAAAAATATCATTATCAATAAGCATCAACCAGCGAATATCTGGAAGTTCAATCTCCGTAGAAGCAGGGTATTGACCAGTCACCTTTCTTGAGGGCCGTAAATTACTAGCACACATTGAGCAACATGGGGGGAGGCAGTAAACACAAAGGCAGCACGTCAGGAGTACACCCACTACTCCTACTATCCCCATTAGTATTTTCCAGCCCCACGAGGAGAAAACACCCCAGAGCCACCCCTGTAGTGACCATGTCCCAGTGTCCTGATGAAGTTCAGTCGCTAATCTATGGAGTTTCTGTACCGCTAAGTTAACTGTCGGGGCTGAATCTGGAATATACACGCAACAAGACGTTCCGATGACGCGGCAAGCTCCGCCCCTATCAGCAAGAATGAAGTCTAGCACCATCCTGTTTTGGATCGTGAATAATCTCATAGCCTGCATCTCAACAGACATATTAGCAGCAATGTCTGCTTCAGTATTGACCACTTTCTCCATCGCCCTCGACAATCTACGAATGGCCCTACTGTTAAATATCGGACCCCAAAATGGCAATAGGCCCTTAGAAAAATCTGTCCATTGCTGTAAAGAGGTGTCAGTCTGATCTACATCCTCAACCTGGAGTGCCCTCCTTATGCGCTGCTCTGGTGGGCTGATAAACCTACGATGAGTATTATGGTAGTCAGAAGGTGCCACGTACACAGGTGGAAGCAGATAGGCCAGATAACAGACTCCACCCCAACCCTCGGGCAGCCATAGGTACTCATTGTCTCTGCATACAAAGTAAATATTGGGGGGCGTTACCAGAGAAGGACTAAGAGGCAGACGGATCGATGCAGTCATGTTGCAAGAGCTGTTCCCAACCTTTATAGGACCCCTCCCTACTATACAAAAGAATGGGGACGGTCCCACAACTGCTAAGGGCATCAAAGACTTATTGCTACCATTCCCCTTTGGGGGGTATCTATATGACAGAGAGGAATTTAACTGTAGAAAACTCTCCCTAACTTTGTCAGTGTCATTGGGAGTCATGAATCGTCCTACTTTCTTCGAACATGTCTCCAAAAATATTTGATCAAAACGCCCGTCAGTAAACAACTGTCCAAGAGAAGAAGTGGGCATAGGGCGTACTCGCATTGTCATAGTAGATCCTCTGTCTGATAGTCGGGGAGATAGGAAATCCGGTTGTTGGAAATATTTGACCATACCAATCAAAGTGTACCACCCCACACAACTATTCACCGGTGTCAGGGGAAGTGCTAGGAATCTATCTTTTTTATAAGCAGCAGAAGGTAGCAATCCACAAACCCAACAATCGGTCACATTATAGACTGCATGAGCATGATGTAGAGTCTTAATAAAAACATTATCTCTATATCCTTTTCGTAAACTTTGTTCACCATAATCAACAGTAATCATGTTATGTTCGGGAATGGCAGAAGGTGTAGGGGCAAACACATGTACAGGATAGGCTTTGTCCAGAAAAAACAATATTCCAAGAATCGCAATGAAGGCAATAAGCAGTATTACAATGACCACTATTTTTCCTTTGCGCGGTAAAGCCAACCATGGGGAATCAGGCTCGGGTCTACGAGGAGCCGCAAAAGGCTGGGACGGCCAAAAGGGTACATTTCTTTTATCAAAAATCAAAAGTAAAAAAGAAAAGAAAAACTAAGCTAGAAAAATAGTCCCAGGCACTCCAAAACCGGCCAGAGGGGTTCTTCAACTCTTAAAAAGGGATCTTCGTCCCTGTGTCCGTTAAAGCCTCACAGGTAGACTTCTATTGTTCGTTCCCTAATCCCTCGTTGGAGTTGCACAGCTGCAGCAACTCAGGAGCACTGATCTGGGCCCAGACACCGCTCTAATGTCTCGTAAAACAGAATCTTCGGCTAAACACCAGGGCTCTTACTAGTCCGTCCCTAACACTAAGCTTATTCTGTAAGATATTGTCCACACCTCTACTTGTTCCAGCACCCTATCTAAGCCCTTCTTCCAGTGTTTAGTCCCTCATGCCTTTCTCCTTTCTGGGCCGCAGATTATAGCGAGTGCTCCCTCGCACTTCAGGATCTGTGAACAGAATGGGGATGTCTTTGGCAAATGTTGCGTCCTTCGATGCCTGATCACTATTCTCAATGGGAGTCTTGGAGCTTGCAACAATTATTTTCTTTCTCCTTCCATTACACAGCTCCTCTCCCCTCTGTGAGGCATCACAGAAAGGTGTGTATCTTGGTATCACTTCACACTCTTGGTCAGCAACGCCATCTCTCACCCATTTGTCATACGGCAATGGTAGTGGAACCTTCTTTACATGAGATGCGTGTGTCCACGCCTTTCGACCCTCAACTCGAAGTGCGGTGCGTGTTGTCAGGAGCACCTGCCTCGGCTCCGACCACCTTGGTTCCAGGCAAGACTTCCGCTGATACTTCTTCACCACAACCCAATCCCCGGGTTGTATGTCATGTCCGGGCCCCTCCGGCAACGGCTTCAGGGTGTCTGCTACCTGCTGGTGAATAGAACGAAGATCTTTAGTCAAAGCATACAAGTAGTCTATCAACAGAGGATACTCAATTTCTGAAAAACATTTTGGTCTTGGTACTCCCCACACGTTAGCGGGGCGGCCGAATACCACCTCGTGAGGGGAGACACCCGTTCTGGAATTAACTGTCACTCTGGTAGAAAGTAATGCTAAGGGAAGGGCATCTGGCCAACGGAGTCCTGTACTCTCCTGTATTTTGGCCATCTTCAATTTTAGCGTTCCATTAAATCTCTCCACAAGTCCCGCGGCTTGAGGGTGTTGGGCCGCGTGGAACTTTTGGGAAATCTGCAGACCCTTACATATCTGCTTCATCAATTCAGTATTAAAGGATGTGCCATTATCACTCCAGATCACTCTAGGCAGGCCGTATCTGGAGAAATACTCTTTTTTCAAAATTTTGGCTGTGGAAATGGCCGTACAATCTTCTGTTGGGAATGCCTCCACCCACCTGCTAAAAGAGCATACAACCACCAGGACATATTTGAGGTTGTTAACCCTTTCCATTTCAATATAATCCATCTGAATCACCTCGAAAGGGAAAGAAGGGGGGGGGCGAAATTGCCTACTGGGACAGGTGTTCCCTTTCCTGGATTATGCCTCAAACATACCATGCACTGTTGTACTAAATGGGTAGCTACTTTAGAAATGTGTTTGTTGCTCCACACTGTGTCCAATAATTTGCATATACCCTTGGCACTAATATGTGCTGGTCCATGAGCCATTGTCACCACTGGGAGGACATATGCGTTTGGGAGTAACCATCGTCTTTTATCTGTCATATCTGTCCAACATTCATCAGAATCCAGTCGCCCCCACCATCCTTCCATGTCCTCAATTCGTCCTCAGTCGCCTTGTCTTGTATGTTCTTTACGCTCTGTACAGTATCTGCAAACATATTAACATCTGGTACCCATCTAGCTGGTCCTGCAACAAACATTCGTGGGAGTTTCGTCCTAGCTGTCTCCTTTGCTGTCTGGTCTGCGAACGCGTTTCCCCGTCCTACATCATCCACCACCGCCTTGTGTGCACTACACTTTATCACAGCCAGTCGTCTGGGTAGCGTCAATGCTGTCAGTAGTCGTAATATCAGTGGGCCGTGTTGGATTCTCTGTCCGTGTGATGTCAAAAAACCACGTTCTGCCCACAGTCGCCCATAACTATGAGCCACGCCAAAGGCGTATTAGTGTAGATATTCACATCCAATCCTTCACTCAACTCACACGCTCGCAACAAGGCTATTATGTCTGCAGCCTGAGCCGAATGATATGGAATCCTAGAAGTCTCCACTACTGTCTGTAATGTCGTAACTGCATATGCTGCCGTTGACGTACCGTCTGCAAGTTTAAAACAAGACCCATCAACGTACAACTCCCCATCAGGATCATCTAGGGGTGTATCAGTCAAGTCAATTCTCCCTTTCGTCTCTTCCTCTGTCCGAAACAAACAATTGTGTATTTCATCGTCCTTTGTATCTGATGGGATGGGTAGTAACGTGGCTGGGTTCAGAGTGGCACATCGCCTTATCATGACATGGGGTGCGAATAATGTCATTTCATAGCCAGTAAGGCGAGCACTAGTTAAGTGCTGCGTCTGCGTTCTGTTCAATAGAATATCCACAGCATGCGGTACCATTACTGTGAGGTCTGAACCCAGCACGAGCCCTGCTGATTGTCTAATAGAGACCGCAGCAGCCGCTGTGGCCCGCAGACAGCTCGGCAGCGCTCTTGCCACATTGTCGAGCATAGCAGAAAAGTAGGCACAAGGTCTCTGTTTCCCCCCAAAACATTGTGTTAGGACAGACAACGTGCAACCTTCCGCCTCATGTACATAAAGCACAAAAGGCTTCTGGTAATCAGGTGTTCCTAAAACAGGTGCAGAACATAAAGCAGTTTTTAGTGACTCAAAAGCTTCCTGACATGCGGGGGTCCAGGGTAGGGGTTCGCGTACCTCTTTAGTAGTCAGATACAATAGGGGTTTTGTTAGTAAAGCATAATTGGGTATCCACTGGCGACAATACGAAGTTATGCCCAAAAACGCGCGCACCTCTCGCTGCGTGTTAGGTACAGCCATGTTAGTTATCGCTTTTATGCGCTCCGGTGTCAACCTCCTTCCCTCCTTCGAAAGGAGATGACCTAAGTAGGTTACCTCCGTTCGACAATATTGGAATTTAGGAAGGGACACTTTGTGGCCCTTGTGCGCTAAATGATGTAACAGTTTAACCGTAGCATCCCGACAGCCGTCCTCGGTGTCCGATGCGATGAGAATATCATCCACATATTGTAACAGAACATTGCCTGTGGGCAATTCCAAGTCATCCAATTGAGCTTTCAATGCCTGGCTATAAATGCTGGGACTCTCTGTATATCCTTGAGGAATTCTTCTAAATCTAAAACTTCGGCCAGCCAATGAGAATCCGAAGAGATAGCGGCTATCTTCATGTACGGGAATACTGAAGAAAGCATTCTTCAGATCCAGGACAGAAAAATATTTAGCCGACGGAGGAATCATTGTCAAAATCGTAGTAATGTCGGAAACCACTGGGTACTGGGGCTCAACCACCTTGTTAATGTGGCGTAAGTCAATCACAAATCTATAGACATCAGGCGTATCATCTTTGGCATCAGCTGACCGTCTTTTAAGAATCAGAAGAATAGGACTATTACATCTGTTAGAGTCCGTCTCTTCCACGACCCCCGATCGAATCAAATCCTGTATTATCTGCAATAGGGCTTTTTCGCCATCCTTAGATATTTTATATTGGGGTATTCTTGGCAATTGAGCTCCCACTTTAACCTTGATAGACACGGGGGCAATATCCATTTTTCCCACATCCGTATCGCTGTTAGCCCATAAGCTCTCTGGGACCCCTTCAAATTCAGCCGACAGAGGCTCATCTTTGGAAAAACATTGCTGTGCACGCGCAACGGTAGGACCCAATGTGAGGTACACACCGTCCGGAGAACAATAAATGGTGGCATGTAATTTCTTCAGCAAGTCTAGACCCAACAAATTTTCACCACAATTAGAAGTCAGTAGAAAAGGGGAATCTACAGTGAAAGGGCCAATCGTAAGAGTAAGAGGTTTAGAGACGGGGCTGATCACCGGAGTACCTGAGAACCCCACGGAGATATTATTCTTGCCAGACAGAGCTGCCCCTGGGACCTGAGAACGAGCCACTGAACTTTTCATAGCACCCGTATCTACCAAAAATTTCTGTTGGGACCCTGACAAATCTGCAGTCACATAAGGTCCTCGTTGATCAACATCCACAGAAACTGGTCCCTCGCTCTGTCCTACGCTGTCCTAGTTATGGGAGAATCCTGTCAAATCATCCATCGTATAATCATCATTGTAGTACTGTCCACCTTCCCTCTGAAAGTGTTGTCGATCCCTGTTGCCATCAAAACAATTCCCTCCTTGTCTCCCTACACCTTCAGACTGTCCATCCTGTCTTCGAAAATCACCTTGACCCCGCCCTCTGCCTTGGCTCGCATTCAAGTGAAACTCGGGACAATCTCTCCACCAGTGTCCCTCCTGTTTACATTTTGCACACTGATTCTGTCCCAATCGCTCTCTCTTGTCACCCCTTCCGTAACCACTTCCCCCTCGTCCCGCTGCCGCAGGTGAAGCACCCCGGCCCGACCTCTGGACACCTGCTGTAACAAAACTCTTGTCTTCAAATCCTTGGCTTTCTTTTCTTGCTTGTCCTTACTCTCATTTTCTCTATGTTCGTAATACTGAGCCATACTTAGAATGCCAGAGGGCGTGGACGTCGTCCACGTACTCTCCGACGCCTGCAACCTCGCCGATATTTCCGGTAACAGGTTCATTACGAACCTGTTAACGAAAAGTCGTAACCCTCCATCCTGTGACATATCCTGTCCACTGAAGTCCATAAAAGTCTCTTCAAACCTAGTAAAAAAATCAGAGACAGCTTCATCCTTTTTCTGTCTACAGGCTGTCAACTTATCCCAGTCCACCTTCTTCGGGGGGATGAGAGAATGCATATACTTAATAATCCGCCCCGGCAAAGCTAGAATCTCTGCTTTCGGCTTCTCACCTGGCTTTCGTTCCTTGTCCCAATCCTGCAATTCCACCCATGTACCACCTAGCTCCTCTGTATGATCAGTGCCCTTCACCTGCCTCCACACGTCCACCGGGACTAATAATCCAAAGAATAATTCAATGTCCGCTAAAGTCATAACAGTCGAGGACGCAGCTTCTGTCAACTCTTTATAATAGGCAGTCGGATTTTTTCTGGAATCTGGCAACTGAGCCTTCAAAGCTAACACCTCACTCCTTTTCCACGGCGTATATACCCACTGTTCTTGGAAATGGGCGTCTACACGAGCCCTAGTGACAGCATGTGTGACTGGATCTACCACTTCGGGGGCTTCCGGGTGAAAAATAGGGTGCACCTCACGCATTGGATGTATCCCGGGAAAATGGGGTGTACCTGCAGATGGTAATTCATTTCTATACTCTAACAAGTATCTTAAACTTCGCATCACCTCCCGTACCCCAGTGTTAGCCCTATAGGCTCCATCTTTTATATCATTTAAAATTGCGGGTGCTGTTCCCCCATACCCCTGTTCCCATAGCGCTATCAACGTTGTCGACATATGCCACAAAGCATGCTGTTGCATCAGAGGTTCAAAATCTTTCATTGTGGACCAAATGTCCTCAAGCGAATAAATATTATTCCTGGCCCACTGACAAGCTTGGTTAGCCACCACCGTTTTTTCATCTAAGCCAATTGTTGAGCGTGTAAGCAATTTTCGCACCTGGGAGAGCAACCCGCTCCCCATGCCTCTAGTCGGTGTCAACAGCCCCTGACTGGGAGTAGCGCTAGCAGAGACAGCAGGGAGTGCTGAGGGAAACTGGGAGGGAGCGGGTAAGCTTGTCGCGAGCAAAGAAACGAGGGGCGCTGGCAATGATGGGGAGACAGAAGACGAGGCACCAGACGAGTGCGGGACACTTACTTGCGGGTCCAAATGCCCCCCAGAGGAAGCCGAGCCCGGCAACATGGGATATAATGGCTGCGGGGCATAAGGGGGAGGGGGTCGGGTACTCAAAACATCCTCCATCTCGTCCTGCTCATCCTCTCGCACTACATAACTTTTATTTTCCTTCAGCCTGAAAAGCCTATCTGCGCGCTCAATCTGCTGCTCATTCTCTTTCTTTGTATGCTCCCTCGCTTTCTGTGCCATTGTCTGCGCCGCTCTCTTCTGGGCCACCTTCTCCTCCCTCAACTGACGTTCTCTAACCTCCTTCTGCCACATCCGTAATGAGTCAAACATGCTCTGACGGCTACGCCTAGCGAACAATTTGTCTTGTAAATAGTCTAATTTAGCCGCATCAAAGGAACCTGTTAAGGGCCACTGCAAATTCACATTGTCCTTCGTATACCTATGCCACAAAGTACCAAAGAGAATCGGGGTCAATCCATGTTTCACATACATATCAAAATTAGGGGAGCCCTCTACCGGGGCGGGCTGGCTTTCGGCCAATCTAGAATCCGATGCGTGGCAGCAGCATCCGAAACACCGCAACTTACTAAAGCACGGCATCTTTACACCAATGCAATCGCACCTTCTCACCAATTCTTTTATCTCTGTTCACTAGTTTCCTATTACACAACAGCTCTTAACACATCCACACATATATTATATACGCTAAATTCAAAAACACAAATACATTCTATACATCAAAATCCTGCCAAACACGTGTTACCAAAATGGGACAAGGCCCGTCGACCAAGTCCTGGGGAACCTGGACCCTACCGCAGACTGAACAGTATACTATCTGTTCTGAGGCTGGGGGACACATCCACCACTCGGGCGACACTACGGATTGCTGCGCGCTTTACCACAGGAGGCCCAGAACCCACACCTACCAAATCGCCACCCTAGGCGTTCGGGGTGAGGTCCGGGACCCGCTGCAATGAGTCACGCTTCCACCACAGTGTCACCCAGTCGGATGACCGCAAACAAACGTCCCCACAACTCCTGTTAAGTCTGACAGAGCGCCACTCGCACTCCGAGTTCCCCAGAGCACACTAGCCCCAGGAGCGCACCGGCTCCTCAAACCATTAGAGACACCCTAGTCTCTCGGAGCACTCCAGCTCCTTCAAACAACAGGCGGACCACTCACCTTCCGTATGCGGTACCGACCTCTACCGTTCTCCACCTCCGGCTGCCAGGACCAACACGGTCAGTTCCAAGTTCCGCCTTCCGGACCCCGGCGTAGGATCCCGAACCGGGACCTCTCCCGATCAGCAGGGTGGGGCAGCGCTGCGAGAACCAAGCTCGGTATCAAAGTGGGTACCCAGACCCACCGTGCCGACCAGAGGGTCCCCGGTCTTCTGCTACCCACCTACGGGTGAGAAAGATCCTTATCGCGGGGTCCCTGTTGGGGTGCCATCTGATAAGAGTGGCTCAAATCCACCGGAGTGACTTACCACACTCACCTATAGTTACTCAGTAAGTAGTCAGCCGGACAGTGGAGAAGAATAAACAAGGTAATTTTATGAGGCCACAAACTCCCATATGAGAGGGCCCTGTCCGACCTCACCCCAAAGAGTGCGCCGAGAGGGCGAACTCTTATCACCACAGCAATACATTATAACATGGTACAGTGGAGCAAAACACGCCCCTTCCGGAAAAGTACTGAACCCCAGAGAGGGGAACAATGGCATCATACAAGAGGCATCTGCACCTGCAAAGGCAAAATTTGGCTATCTCTGCCCAAGGCCGCGGAGCCGGGCCTCAGCGTCTCTGGTGCATGAGAACACTACTGATAAGGAACTTGTTAGTTTCGGCCACAGCTAGCTGAGAAACGAAAACTGCTGCATTAGGGTTTTTCTTATTCCTACGGGAGGGGGAATGAGCGAGTGCGACTCGCGGACACAGAGGGATACTCAAAATGGAGGCACACAAGCTAAGCTAAGAAAACTGAATATCACCACACGTATAAATGAATAATCATATGAAGAGAAAAAATAACGTAAAGGCATAAGTACATACTTCATTAGTTAGACACATGATGCTAACTTGCATATGAAAATGTTAATGGATGGGACATCGAAAATGAAACCTATCAGTTGTCCTCTAGAATTTGCTGTATCTGGTTTGTCTAAGATCATAGAGTCTAAGGACATTCCTGGAAATTCTTCTTGTGCTGGTTTCAGATCTAATACTCCCAAAAGTGTACTGAGTGGATAACTTAGTGGGGTGCCCAGGCCACATGATATAGTTTCTGATCGTGTGCCTCCAAATGTGCTATCAACCATGGAGGTCCTGTGTTTCCCCATCTTCCCCATGTGGAGCAGGCTCCTGAGGGCACAACTGGTGCAGGGAGGGTATACAGCAATATTAATACTTCTACAGTGCATGGTTCAATAAGAGTGAGGGGAGATCATATGTTAGCAGTAGATCTGCCTTATTTGAATCTACCCCCTGCCTATTGTCCCGATGTTGCTATTTTGGCCGGAGGACACTCAAGTCAGGGAAAAAATCCACCTCCAAGTTAAAAAATAACATTTTTCGCCGGCTGCGCCATAATACTGATTTTAATGTGAACGATTTTAATGACACACTTTTTGTTCAAAGGGTGGGGTGGGTGGGACCTATGGGAAAAAATCTTCTTGGGCATTGCGTAGTGATTAATTATAGGTCACCTAACTTGGCCAAGCAATTGATTTATAGCTGTATTCCAAAGACTTCTTATAAAACAGAAATTTACATTCTTCCACTTTTTTTTTGATCGCCATTTACAAAGTAACTCCTTACCTATAGATACCGAGAGGTACCATGGTATGCATCAGTTTGCGGTTCATACTGCAAATAGGTTTTCTGCCTTAGTCGGTTTAGATCACAATGATTGACTGTGCCCCCTGACCTTCATCTGAGTGGCTTTAGGAAAAGTTCTCCAGCTTTCAGAATATATTACCCACAGGGTCAAATGAGTCTCTAGTTTCAAACGATATGGAAGCAACACTCAGGGGCTTATTTCGATGTTGGGCGGAAATGCTTTTACCCGACACAACTTGGTACGGCCGACACCCGGTCGACGGTCCCAACCGGCCCATTACAATGCGACCAAACACTGTTCGGTTGCATGCTCCCTTTTCGCAATGGAAGCTCGTGTTATGGGTGTAAACTGGCCGTAAAACAAGCTCTCATTGAGAAAAGAGAGGTGCAGTTTATCCCTGCACCCCTTGGCAGGCACCTTAGGTTGCCTACCATAAGGTCCAGGGATCAACAAAGGTGCTCCCTCAGCCTCCAACCGGAGGCCGCGCACCAAAATGGGCGGGCCCCCAAACATGCTTTCCGACATGGTTTCCCTGGTTGTTAGACTTGGCTGTCTCTAGTTGGCAGAGGTATACACTTCTGACAAATAGGGACTCACCTCCTCTAGTCAGGGCAAGCGGATCACACACTTAGATAACCCCTGCTCACCCCCTCAGTAGCTTGGCAAAGCAGACAGGCCTATCTCAGAGGCAGTGCGTTAAGCATTTATGACCACATACAGTAATAAAGTGAATACACTACAAATGGACACGACACAGTAGTATTATAAAAAATACGGATGTTTATATAAGGCTTAGCACAAGACCAAATAACGACAAAAATATACCACAATCTTAATAAATACTCTTGGAAGGAAAAATAATAGTTCAAGCGTAGTTTCTTCTTAGCACAAAGTCTTTAGTAACAAAAGCAACTCTTCTTCTTTAGATCACAGTTCTTGGCAACAATCTAACCCACACGGGAGTCACACAACATCGAGGCAAAGTTAATCCAAAGGTTCGGCGTCGACCGCGAGGAGCGCTACGTCGAGCCCGGAGTCACATGGACCCCCCACAACACAGTACCTTGGAAAAGCGAAGCACACGATGATCAGTGGCGTCGAGATGTCCGGCGTCGCGTCTTCGGCGTCGATCAGGCCTCGGAGTCGGGGCGATCTGCAGCGGCGTCGACAGATGTCGGGCAGGAGCAGCGCTCACGAGGTGAAGCAGGATACGGCGTCGTCGTCGATGTCGATGATGATGTTGCAAGAGTGAGCAGCACTCACGGCGTCGAGAGGGCTCGGGGTCGAGGCGTCGGCAGCGGCTTCGCTACTAGCATCGATCGGGCCCAGCGGCCGGCGTCGAAGATGCGGGACACGGGAGCTGCACTCACGATGTCGAGCTGGATTCGGGGGCGTCCGTCGGCGTCGAGACTGCTGGATTTCTTCAGAGGTGCTGGACTTTCAGGTTCCAGCAACCAGCACTTTCAGCAAATGGTGAAGTCCTTTAACCCTGTGACTTCAATAGGAGGCTGGCACTTTTCCAGCCCTCGGAGATTTCCTCGGCAAAGTTCGAGAGTACACACTCAGTTCCTCTCTCTTGGTTCCTTGGCAAAAATAAAGAAGTGACTGCAGGATTCCCCCCAGCAAACAGCACTCTGGCAGAAGGGGTAGGCAAGTCCTTGGATCAGCAGGCTTCTTGTCCTTGGTTCAGGGTTCCTTGTCGGAATTGATCTAAAGTCTTGGTTCAGGGGTCCTTCTCTTATACCCCTTTTTGGCTTTGATCCCTTTGTCCATGCAGGGGAACTCCCCTCATCCCGGGTTTGTTGTGGGTGTAGCCAGGCAGAGGCACCTGGCCTATTCACTGTGCAGGGCTGGGTCCTCAGACGCCCAGCAGGAGGTGGAACCAGTATTATCACTGGCAGGAGCAGAGCTATCCGTCACTCGGCAGGAGGTGGAGCCAGCATTGTATCGGGCAGGGTCGGCTATCAGGAGCTACTCTTCCCCTACTCTCAACGCAAATGCCCCACTCACCCCACACTGATTCATTCAGAACTCTGGAGCCACCCAGCCCCTGTCACACACACACCAAACCAGCAGAAACCAGTAATAGTTAGACAAGAAAATAGCCACTTTCTAAAAGTGCTATTTTCAAACCCAGAGTCCAAAAACCATCCACCCAAACGGATGCGTTATTAAACCCTGAGTTCAGGGATACCAAACTCGACATTGTGCCATGCTCCCCGAGCCCTCTAGGATTATACCATTAATAATCCCGGCAGCCCATTCTAACTTATGGAGAGCAGGCAACCTTACAATAGTGAAGAACGAATATGGCTGTAATTCACTATTAGGACATGCCAACTTCGTCAGGCTTGTCCTACCTTATGCTTACAATGCACCCTGCCCTCGGGCCTACCATAGGGGTGACTAACATGAAGTTAAGGGAAGGTTTGGGGACTGGTAAGTAGGTGTACTTGCGCAGTCCGCGTGACAGTACCAGACTGCACGTAGGTCTAGCAATGGCAGACCTTTAGGCATACTTTTACTAGACCGCTCTTGTGGGTGGCACAACGTGTGCTGCAAGCCCACTAGCAGCATTTGTATTTACAAGCCCCGGCACTCCTCGTGCACTAGACTAGGGACTGACAGTAAACCAAATAAGCCAAACATGGAATTCAATCAATACGGTAATTTCACAAGCTTCCGTTGAGAAAAGGGAGGTGCAGTTCATCCCTGCACCCTGTGGCAAGCACCTCTAGGTGCCTGCCATAAGGTACAGGGATCAAAAGAGGAGGTACCAAAGGTGCTCCCTCAGCGTCCAACTGGAGGCCAGGCACCAAAATGGGTGGGTTCCCAAACACGCTTTGCAACATGGGTTCCATGCCGGCCTGTCTGACATGGTAACCATGTTGGAAGGCATGTTTGGGGGCCCCAGCTGCAAACTGGCTGAGAAACAAGCTCCCATTGAGAAAAGGGAGTGGCAGTTCATCTCTGCACCCCGTGGTAGGCACCTCAAGGTGCCTGCCACAAGGTGCAGGGATCAACAGGGGGTACCCTCTTGCTCCCTCGGCCTCCAACCAGAGGCCTTGCACCAAAGGGGGCCCTGCTGGTGGCTTCTAACCACTCTTTCTAACATGGTTTCCACGTCAGGCAGGCCAGAATGGAAACCATGTTGGAAACTGTGCATCGTAATCTCATGGGTGGAAAGGCCCGCCCTTGAGATTACTGGTCAGCTTCCGACTGGTGGATGGGACGTCGTAAGCCAGCCAGAATGACCCTCCAGTTTATTTTCCGACCGCCTCCATCATAATGAGGCGGTCAGAAAGTAAATTGTGTGGCCCATTATGATGTGCCGGTCGGAGCCTTTATGGGCCGCATCGTAATCGACCTCTTAGTATCCTTAGTTGAAATGCTGCAGGGATAAGGGATAAAATACATGACCTGGAATGGCTTAATTTTGCTAATCAGTTTGATGTTCTTGTGCTGCATGAGACTTGGGCCCGGGAGCCAGTAGTATGGGATAGGTATGAGAGTTATAATGTAGCAGCAATCCCGTCTCCTGGCCACAGAGCACATGGAGGACTGTCCATTGTGATCCATATTTCTAAACAGCTAAAGGTTGTTCCTATCCCGTTGAGTCATGCAGGGATTTAGATCTTATGCATGGTCTCTTCACGGGACTCGCATTTCTTTGTGGTAAATTTTTATAACTCAGGGAACTTTGTTGTCATATCAAGGTATTATTTCAAGTATTATCAATCTTAGAAGCAAGGTCATTTGCATATCTAAAGGTTTTTAATGTTATTTTGACCGGGGATATTATTGCCAAGTTGGGTTCATATCAAAATGGAGGGAATCTCTTTATAGTTGGAGATTCCCCTCTTACCACACCTATTTCGGACTGTTACATGAAGCTCTTGGCCAATGCTGGCCTGTGTAATGTGATGTCTGGGGGAGGCGGTTTGAAGAATGATTTACCCAAATTTGTTGGGTGGAGAAAGGGAACGATAATTGTTTATGTCTTTTTATCCAGGTCTCTTGTGAGTTTCAGGAGCTCAGGAGCTCTACACAATACTGGATTTAGTGATCAAAACCCCACTGAAATTAGGGTGACATTTCCCTCAGGTTTCAGCCCCGATGCTGCCCCAGGTTTGACAGGTATAACGACCAAAGATAAGGGTTAAAGGATTCAGTGGCGTTACCTCCCTAGTCCAACTCTATTTGAGACTATTTACCAGATCAAATCTAAAACATATTGATGAACATTTATTAGTTATCGACCTTCCACCTGATGCGATCTTGGATGCCTTTTTTTAGTTGAATGTTTCTACTAACACTATTATGAGGGAACTGGTGAGCCGGGGCCGAGCCATTCAACATGGCTGGTTTGATAAAACCAGTCGAGTAGCCAACAACCAACTCCGGGAGACCCTTAGCACAAGGCCTCATAAACAAGAGGTCATAATAGTGGCAAGGAAGGGTTATAAGTAGGCAATTAAGAAGCTAAAAGCGGAGCTCAAAGAGGTTTCTTGGGAGCGATTGATGCTTACTTGTGATTCTCGGGACTCAAGGGGCCTTTGGCCCATTGTTAATGGCAGACAACCAACCTTGACCATTCCAGATGATACTGGCTCCACGATAATACCAGAGCAATGGCTATCTCATTTCCAGATCTACTGCATCCACTATTGATCCCGTATGTACCCCAGCATAGCCTGCGCTCACTGGGCCAACACCTGGTGACCGTACCATGGACTAAACTGTGCCGTATGGGCGGTCGCTCCTTTCGGGTCATGGTAGCTAAGCTGTGGAATTCCCTGCCGTCCACATCCGCGGAATGGAGGATCTGCTTGCCTTTCGGCAAGCTATTAAAACTCTCTTCTTTCCGTTATCTTAGGGACACGTGATCTTGGTTGTTCTGCTTGGGTTGTTCAGTACCACTTAGTTCTAGCAGCGCCAGGACGTCCCTTCCTGGGGCAGCTGTCCGCTTACAAAACATTTAACATAACATAACATTTTAAAAAGGTTTATGCTCTCGGTTTCAATGCCCTTTCAGCACTGGATGAGGATATCGATCTCTATCCATTGATCTCTATTCTGGAAGAGGTGTATGAGACAATGCAGGCTAGCCCGTCTAATAAAGCCCCAGGCCCAGATGGGATACCTGTGGATCTTTATAAATTTTCACCCCATTTTTAGGCCCCTATTCTAACAAATGTTCTGAATACCGTTGTGCAGATTGGTCTCCCTATGTTTTGGAAAGCAGCAGTTATTGTACCAGTTTTTTTTTTTAAATGGAAACAGACAAGATCCTACATGCTATAGACCCATCTCTCTGCTTAATTCTGTAGTGAAAGTGGTGGACCACATTATATTACAGCCTGTAAAATTGTGGGCGCAATCACATAATATTCTTTGGCCAGTCCATTATGGGTTTCAGCAAGGAAATGTATTATGGGAACAATGCCTGAACCTCTATCTCATAATAGGGAAATATGTATTTGCTAAGCAAGGTACTATTTGCCTTGCATTTATGGACTTGAGTTGCGCCTTTGACCGGGTGAATAGGTCAAAGCTATGGTCAAATTTGCTGGTGTTAGGGTTACCTACCCCACTGATTAATGTTTAAGGGCACTGCACTCAGATGAGAATGCATCAGTTAGATACAGCATAGATGGGGAATGCTCTGAATCTTTTTTGCTTCTGCGTGGAGTTTGACAGGGATGTGTGCTGGCACCACTGCGTTTTCTCCTTTGTTTCAATGGTCTTATCACTAATTTAGCTGCACATTGGGAAGATTTCCTAAGATAAAATCAATTCCTGTACCTTCCATAATCATGTGGATGACGCAGTGCTGATGGCCCGAACGGCATATGGACTAAAATCTCTTGTTGACCTTTTTGTCAACTTTATGGATGGGTTGGAGCTGGAGGGGAAAAGTAGTAAAACAGACAACATGGTATGCAGGAGGAAAATATCTTAAACTAGAACTATTGTTGTTCAGGGTGATTAGGTCACCAGGGTACCTGATTTACCTTGTTTGAGGGTTGCTTTTGCTTACTTGAACAATTGTCTCACATGTTTATCAGAGAGGTGTTCCCACTTTTCTTTAGCCTGTGGTGTGCTTTTTAGATTTGCCAAACAGATTGGTAACAAACCCATACTACCACTCTTGCAGATATATACAATTAAATGCCTCCCAGTACTTGTATGGTGCAGCTATCTGGGGATATCACAATGGTAAGGTTTTACAGCAAGATGAGTATTGTTTTTGAAGGCAGCTGCTGGGCTTGACTCCCAATAGCTCCTCCTTATTTGTACATGAAGAATTGTCCCTCGACTACGTGGAGGATTCTATGAAGCTGGCCCCATGCTATTGAGGACGTCTGTGTGGTCTGGGGATCACACAGGATTTAACAGTGCAGGTTTGAGGACTGCCTTGGGTGTGACCATGGTCTCAGAATTCCATGGCTGAGTTTTGTGGAGTCTGTTGCTTGGAGCTTGGGCTGCCCGATCTGTTTTATAAGCTGTATCTCCTCAGTAAGAGGGTTAGAAGAGTAATTGGGGATCAGTTTTTATAGTATCTAAAGAACTTAGGGATTTCAAAGTGTTCAAAAGGGAGACCGCTAGATTGCTTCTGTCCCTCCAAACTGTGGTGGGCCCTTAACCTTATTTTCTCACTGTTACCCACAAGTGGGAACGATTACTTCTGACTAAATTTCAGGTGGGGTCTATTTGGTCATCTATTTCTTTTCCCAGGGACAGTTTGACCCAAATATAATTGAGGTGTGCCCCTGTTAGGGTCGCTCACAGTAGACTTTGGAGCATTTGATGCTGTTTTGTAAATTTTACGTGTTTTTACGACGCAAGTATTTAATTCCTGTCTGGAAATCGAGGGGATTCTAACAGCTTCAGTCTGCTTTTTTTTTATACTTAATGCTATTACCTGATCATGTAATAATGCTGGCTGTGTCATCTTTTTTGAAAGGTGCCTTATATTGAAAAAAGATTATAAACTTTTAATAATGTAATGTAAATATGTGCGTTGTATGGGAGCAGTATGTTGAGAGTATGTTGAGAGTTTGTAGCATCTATAAATATTGGTATTATGATAGTTTTTATCAGACATATATGTTTGTATTGTGGGTTTACCTGTTTTAATCTGTTTTTCTTTTATGATTGTATTGCATAATCGAATAAAGAGTAATATGTAAAAAATAGCAAAACAAAGGACACGGAGAGCCCTCAGAGTTTGATCTTGGGTAACATGTCCTGAGAAAGGCACATGAGACACATGCAGGTTGGCTACAGAGAGACTTAACTTTTAACTCTACATTTCCCAAATGTAGCTGAAATCCCAAGTATCCCATGGGACAAAGGTCAGCCTACCTTGCCTCACCCACCCAAAAAATGTCCTTTGCAAATCCCAGTTAACAATAAATTACAATTTTATGTCAGGACCTAATCCCAAAACAAATGGATTTCACGAGAAGGCCAGAGGTCTAGCAGATAACTAACTGGCCAAAGACCTATAAACACACTTGGCCCCACTCCAGTCTTCCAGGAATGTTGTGAACATGCTGGATTCTCTCCCAGACTATTCGTACCATGTACCGATGACAAACAATACTTGTGTATATGTGTGTGAAAAAATATGTGAAAAGTTCATAGTCTTGCAACTAACAAGAAACATAATCCATTTTAAGAGAAGTTGCAAATAGAATGGAACAATAGGTCCAGGTTATACTTATGAAAGCAAATAAACATACTGGACATGAAAAACGTATGCGGTATAGAAACGTTTAGTCAGATTTACATTCTGTAGCTCTTGCATCATCTTGCTGTATGGTGGTTAAAGATTTCCTCTCTCTTGTTTATCCAGTGAAGATTCTAGATTTAAACTGCTTGTAGGTCTAACTCTCCTCACTGGCTTTCTCAGTTCCACCTGTCTGTTCTTAGCTGTCTCATGCTACTATGGAATACACTTCCTCGCTCGTTGTGTGTCAACAGTATGAAACTCAACATAATTTGACTAAACATAAAAAAATGCAACTGCCCTCTATTTGTGTGTTCAGTTTTTCGTTTGAATCGATTTTATAAAATGTGAAGTATGAAAACCCAGTGCTATGGATACATTCCGAGGACCAGGGTTCATTTCACAGCAACGCACTCTCCCACGACCAGGAAGTACTCCTCCTGGAGTTAGCTGTATCTGTGGGGAGAAATGCGTTGCTGTTGGTTTCGGGCCTGTTCGTCTCTGGCATAGTGGTCTTTCAGTTCTTTTTAATGGACTGAAGCAAAATAGCACATTTACTTTCTTATTGTTTGGCTCAGAAGACTTGTATTCCTCAAAATGTTGAAGTTGTCCACATTACTGTGCATCCCATATCTTTTTTCCCCTTCACCTGCTGACACTTTTAGCAGTAGTAGTGACACCTTCAATAACGCAACACATTCCAATACCTCCATTGCCTGTGATGGTACTACTAAATGTTATAATGGGTCCCCCTAAGTTGTCCTGTCATCATAGGGATGCCCCTTTGGCCTGACAGCATAGTGTCCATGATTTTCTCAATGATATTATGAGGTAAAGCCATATGACAATAGTAGGTAGGCAGAAGACTAATGAATACTGTTATGTGGCTCATGCATTCTCCATGTAATAGGCACATATAGACTGATTTTCGGATTTTCCCTAGGGAAGTATCACCACACACTGTAAAATATCTACTACACCTGTTCCTCTACAGAATACAGAGGCAAGTGTAGATTATTAAGGCTAACATCTCTGAAGTGCTTATAAATACCACAGTATGGGACCACGCCCCAATAATGCACAAGGTTATCACTGATAGTTCCAGAGTAGAGGGGGAGGTAACAAAAATGCTTAAGATAGGAGTTCCTGATATCGACCTTAGTGCATCTTTTGGTAGGAAGAATGGGTTTATGGTAAGAAGATCACCCTTAGACTGTAATGGCTCTTTACCCCAAACCTTACGTTGCCCATGCCAAAACTGAACTGCTCTATGTCTATTTGCACAAATTTAGATGGGATAAACTGGAAGGTACAATTCGGGTGGGGAGAATATGTCCAAACCTAAAAACACTTTCAAACTAAAGTCACCTCTTCTCTGTTTTCTAGGAAATGGCACAGTACCTGTTGTGCACAACTCTGGATGCAACAGCACCATCTATAATTTGGACATGCAATATGGCACCTCCAGCCTAAAGGACTTCTACTGGGCTTGCAAAGAACGTCTCTATCTCCAACTGCCTCCTCAATGGAATGGACTGTGCACCCTTGTGACCATGCAGAAAGTCTCCCTGGTTGTTTCTGCAGCCAATATCTCCCACATCCATGACCATCAAATGACTGGCTCTGTTACCTTGCTCCACCAACATCAGCTGCATGGTGAATACTTTGGGTAGACAGCCTTTAAAGACATACCCCAGGAGTTCTGCCTATTGAACAAAGTCCAGCTATTTTTTTCACCACCGTAATTATGATGTTCCAGATCAAGGCGAATGCATGCTGGCTTCGAAACACAAAGAGGAGGGTATGCCTTCGGATAGGGAGGTTGTGCTGCACATTAAGTGCCTTCCAATTATGAAAAAAAGGCTCCATCACCAAGGTCATCGAAGACTTGAACAACATAGAAAAGAAAATGATTCCTGAAGGAGGTGCCATAGCAGACACAACCACTGATTGGTTGAACTTTGACTGGATGCCTTCGTGGCTGTCTGCCATTCTAAAAATTCTGTTACCCGTTTTCGGTGTGCTGTTGCTCCTCTGTTGTGCCGTACAGTTGTTCTGTCATTTTGCTAAAAATACTGGTAGTAAATTAGTAGGTATGAATTAGGTAGGAATAGAGAACATTCAGAAGGCCTATATACAAGAAGAAGGATAGAACAGGCAATGGAGATAACTTAGCACTCTTAGAAGTAGTAGAACTAGCAACAACAAGACTACACTCAATGCAGCCTGCTACCATTACCCAGTGCCAGGTATATAGCCCCCAATTCACCACTAGTAGATACCAAATGAGATAGGTTTTAAATGTAGATCCACCATCACCTACACCAATACCATGTACATCACTTTTTGACATACATGAAGGAGAGTATATGGAGTTAAGGAAGGCACAGGAGAGCCAATGTTCCAATATGCCAATGTTCCAATATGAATGACACCCCTTGGATACCCCAACAAGGAGGAAGGCCTGCAAAGTATGCTATCAGAGTTGTGTTAAAAAATGAACAAGAGGAGGGGGTTAAGCAGAGTCTAGTTTTACCATATATTGCCCCAAGCCCATTCTAACCACATCTGAAGCTGAAAGTCTCAATTGTCCCTGCCTGCCCATAGATAGGATTATGCTAAAATTATCAACACTACCGTTAGTGTCTACAGAAGCAGTAGGCCTCACACCCTCCTTTAACCTCAGATGTATCTCTCCTATGAAGGCCAATAACCTCAGGTCACTGTCTTTCTGATGCAGGAGTGGGGGCAAACTGGTACTTTCCCCACCTTTGGAAACTAAAGTAGCAAAAGTGCTTAAAATAAACAATAGCCTTATAAGGAGCTTACACCTTAAAGCTTCTGAGAGGTGGCACAAAGTAGTTCAAACTTTTGTTATGTTCTGCAGTCAAGCACCTGCAAAAATGAGATCTTGTGGTCAATGGTTCTTCATTTCAAATGTATAAAAGGACTGCTTACTCTCCAGTTTGCTGACCACCTCGTACAGTGTACATTTTGTCACGACCATGTTGTTCCCGGTTAACCGTTTTATTTAACATTTTTGATTGAGGTTGTAATGCTTCATTGTACTTTGATGTTCAGTTTCTCTCTATCTTTCTTTGCATTGCTGTGATTTTCGACACTTGTTAATTGCTAGACTGTGTAGTATTATCGAATAATAATGGGTTTTTGACATTTATTGTTTAAATTGTTTGAATAAATGGTGTCACTCTTGACTCACTTCCTCCTTTTCTCATCGTGTGTCTTAATATTTTAGATTATGTTCCAAAATTGTCCTCTATTATACTCCGTTTAGTCCAGCATTTTATTCCAGTTCTTGTTCCATGTACTCTGTTTTTCGTTCTTTTAAACGCCACATGCAGGAAATCATGCCGTTTTCAAACGCTTCCAGTATTCAAGCTGTACCCATCTGGACCTCATTCAAGAACACAATGACAACATGATTCGTCTGAAGCAGTTATCTTTATTTCCACCCAATGCATTTCGGGCATCATGAGCCCTTCTTCTGGGGTAACTGTAAAACTGCTTCACATGCTTATCCCAGCCTCCATTGCAGAGAAAGTGCAATGGAGGCTGGGATAAGCATGTGAAGGCGGGAGGGAGGTGGGCGGCGTGTAGTGAGGCTACCCGAAGTGTGTGGGTGGGCATAGCTTCCTGTGCACTTCACAAAGCTTCGTGTAGCCCCACTACGCACACTATGCCCACCCCTACTCAGCGGCAGGGACCAGGAGCCACTGCTGAGACCAACATACAACTCCTGTGCCGACAGATTGCCAATTGCAGTCCGTAGCTCCTAGGGAGCGACGCTGCTGCTGCTCTGATCTCTTGGGCGGCAAGATATCTTGGGCTGTGTTGGAGCAGCCGAGGACAGTATCCAGTACTGTGGTTGGTGCCGGAGTTGCCGGGGACAGCCGGCGGACCCAGACAGCGGCTGGGTGTAAGTGCGGCCTAGTTAGGGCCAACCACCATTCCCGAATTGGGTGAGCTGCATGTATTTGTGCATCGCTGTACCATTTGCCCCTGGATAACCAGTGTGGGATTCCTGCCTATTTGCCCCCACCCCTCTCCGGGTGCAATATACTGTTCGGCACTGTATTTTGACTGCTTTGCACCCCTTCAGGCCTGACTCCCTCTTGACTGTGGTTGGGCTAGATGCTTGAAAGTGGGGTGAAATCCTCCCATTGTTGCCTACAATTTGTCTGGCTTGGGTCACAGTATCCCATCCTACCTTTGCTGTCTCCTGAATTCTTAATTCTGCTGTGGACCTTCATTTTTCTACTCATCATGGGCAAGTCAGATGCCAGTGTCTTGCCTTTGAGGCCCTAAAACAGTAATGCTTCCCTACTACCTCTTCTGAGCAACCATCAGGTGGAGGAGAAGATCCTGGGGCTGGCCCACCACAGATGGGGATATTAAAGATCTGTTACTGGGAATGCGTTCAAGTCTTGGCACCATTGAGCGTAAGCTGGATTCCCTTACTAAGTGCATGGATGATATGAAGGATTGCATGGACAAGCAGCAGACGTGATTGTCTGATGTTGGACAGTGTATTTCAGATGTTGAGGATGTTCAGGTACAGCAGGTTAATACCTTGGAGGAGCTGAGGGCGGAACTTTGCAAGGTGCAATTAAACAATGAGGACTTGGATGCCCATTCCAGGAGAAACAATATCTGCATTCTTGGTGTTCCCCGGGCCTACAGCAAAGGGGACCACTGAGGACTATAGTGAGAGGCTCCTTCTCACTTTGCTTGGCGCTGACCGCTTTTCGAAGTACTTAATGGTGGAGTGGGCACATAGGTCAAGACCCGTGGCCTGTTCCTGGGGCACCCTCTCGTCCCATCATTGTAAAATTTTTGAATTTCAGTGATAGGAATGTTGCATTACCTATGCATGCTATATCCTGTCAAGCTGCTCTTCTCCTGGAAGGGTACGCCTAAACTCTTTGCTGACCCCTCTGCAGCAAAGGCCTTCTTGCAGAAGACGCACTCTCCTGCACTGAGGCCCTAACCCCCTCGTGAAGATGCTGTACATACTTCACCCCTAGATGAAATGGATTGACTCACTGTAAATGTCAACTGCTATCATGTGTGCTATAGAGGCATGATTTGCTGCTTCCTCTTCATAATGGTCTACCTTCAAACTTTACGATCTCAGTAATATCACAAAAACCTTAGCAACTATCATACCCAATAACCACTTCAATGACCCTGTCCCCTCAAACTGCCTACCCCACATCTACCATATCATCTCCCCTCTCTGGACCAAAATCATCAATGCCTAACTAGAGCAAGTTCACATCCCGGATTGCCTAAAAACGGGTCAAGTCACCCCTATCCAAAAAACAACAACAGCCAACCCCTCCGACACTACTAACTTCCGACCTATAATCAACATCCCCATGCTAGCCAAGGTCCTGGAAAAATGTGTTCAGCAACAACTGAACCAACACACCACGGATTTCAAACTACTGAATGACTGCCAATCGGGTTTAAGACCCAGGCATAGCACAGAAACAGCGTGTCTGCATATAGTGGACGAAGCCCTCCTCGCTCTTCACCGTAGTGAAACCTGTCTACTAGTCCTGTTCGATCTGTCATCAGCATTCAACATGGTCAATCATGACAATATTCTAAGAAGACTGGAAAACAGGACGGGCTTATCTGGCACAGTCCTCCATGGTTCAAATCCTTTCTGAAAACAGAACACAATCGTTCATGGTAAATAAAATCTTTCTCCCACTTTACCCAACCTACTAGGAGTACCACAAGGCTCAACCCTATCCCCCACGGTATTCAAACTTTATGTTGAACCTCTAACCGAACTACTACAGCAGGCAAAGATCTCCTACCACATGTACGCGGACGATACTCAACATCAAGATCACTTCCACTGAAGAGATAAAAATGATGAAACAAGCTCTCGAAAAAAATCGTATTCTGGCTAACGACCAACTTCCTCAAGCTAAACTCACAAAAAAATGAATTTCTTTTATTCTCCCTCCCTAAAAACCCTCTGGAGATAAAGGAATGGACCAAGATGATCACTGCTCTAAATTGCACGCCGATTCTGGTGGACTGTACCAAATCGCTGGGAATTACATTGGATAAGAACTTCAACATGCAAACACACATGTGCTAAAATCCCTGTCTTCCTTCATGGAGTCACACCATCTACTCCGGGAGCGTCAAGCGGGATTCCGTGCACATCATAGCACCGAGTTAGTAATGCTCTCGGTGCTAGATGAGCTTAGAGGCATTGCTGACAGTAAAAAACCAAGTGCCCTGATACTTTTAGATCTTTCAGCGGCATTTGATACTGTCAGTCATGCCCTGCTCCTGGACAGACTAGCCGCGTTTGGGATAAACGACTTGGCATTCCAATGGCTAAAATCCTTTCTATCAGGGAGGACCCAGAGGATTCAATTAGCGAATTGTATATCTGAGGTGGGTGTTCTAGAGTGTGGAGTCCCGCAGGGCTATGCATTGTCACCACTCTTGTTTAATCTTTATCTACAACCACTGATAGAATCCCTGGCAAGCATGGGCTGCAGAATTTTTAACTATGCAGATGATACTCAGCTGTTGCTGAGTATCGACAACACTTCATCTGCCCAGACTCAGGCCCAGAACATACTCAGGTTTACGGTGAGCTGGATGACGGCAAATCTGTTGAAAATAAATCCCGAAAAAATGGAGGTCCTAGTAGTCTCATCTGCTGCCTCGCCTTGGGGTGATTTGTTCTGGCCCCAAGGCTTGGCCTCACCCCGAAACCATGTCCTAAGGTCAAAAGCCTTGGTATTAAGATCCACCATGAGCTGACAATGGTTAGCCAAGTATCTTCTGTTGTCGGAACTTGCACCAATTTAATTAGGCAGTTGCGCAAGCTAGCTCCCCTCCTCTGCCTAAATACGCTTCGAACCATTGTTTCGGCTACTATAATCTCAAGGATTGATTATGGGAACGCACTTTATTTAGGCCTGCCAAAAAATCTGATCAACCGCCTGCAGGTTCTTCTGAACGACGCAGCATGACTAACATTAGATTACCTAGACAGACCCACGCCTCCCCACTACTGCATAGGCTACATTGGCTTTCCATAAAGCAAAGGGTGGAATTCAAAAGCTTATGCATCGCCCATAAGGCAATCTATGGGCATGCGCCGGCCTACATAAAGGAACGGCTGAGGTTTACAAACCCAACCGAGTGTTGAGGCCCTCTGACTCCCAATTGTTGGTTTGTCCACGCTTTAAAATGGCAACCAAGGGTGGGAGATCCTTTTCTGCCCAAGTCCCACAGTTATGGAACAAATTACCCGAGTCCCTCCATAAAGAAATTAATCTTCTCCACTTCAGGAAGTCATTGAAAGCGCTTTTATTTAGGGAAGCCTTCTGTTCCATTTGATCAAAGTTTGATATATCTGTACTTCTGTTCACTGGTTCAATTGTTGTTACTGCTTCTGTCAGAAGCGCCTAGAGACCTGACGGTGATTTGGCGCTATAAAAGCCTCAGATAACAATAACAATAACAATCAAT